>NC_074690.1:42399537-42584537 GCF_029448725.1 Salvelinus fontinalis
TGCTAGCTAGCAACTTACCTTGGCTTCTTACTGCATTCGCGTAACAGGCGGGCTCCTCGTGAGGCAGGTGGTTAGAGCGTTGGACTAGTTAACCGTAAGGTTGCAAGATTGAATCCATGAGCTGACAAGGTAAAAATCTGTCGTTCTTCCCCTGAACAAGGCAGTTAACCCACCGTTCCTAGGCCACCATTGATAATAAGAATGTGTTCTTAACTGACTTGCCTAGTTAAATAAAGGTGTAAAAAAAAAAATCGTCAAAATCGCCGTCCAAAATTACCGATTTTCCGATTGTTATGAAAACTTGAAATCGTCCCTAATTTAATCGGCCATTCCGATTAATCGGTCAACCTCTAATATGGACATATTATTATTTTAACAGGTCTAAGCATTCTGGGTATAACTCCACCTTGCCTCCTTAGGTAAAGTTCATCCAGATAGCTATATGGACTAAGTTTTTAAAGAAAGCTGTTTTTTTAAACAGGAATGGACAATGTCTCTTATGACTTCACCCGACAAAGAGCATCATGTAAACTGTAGCTCCTATACCACCTAGCAACTAGCTTTTCAGTTTACTGAGTAGGGTTTAGACCACAGTTTGGGAGTGGCCCTTTTGACAGTTCTCATAGATATCTTTAGATATCTCTGAAAACAAGTAACTTCATCTTTAGAGCTTGGACCCGTGGGGAGGTCCTGAGATCATCAAGTTCCAAGAATACTTTTTTGAAACACCTCAAAGGTATACTTCAGTTCTTTGGGGTGCTTTAGATTTAAGCCCAAGATGAGGCCAATAAGCAAGGTACATGATTGTGAAACACTGGGAATACCAGCCAGGACCTCTGCTCCTTCGATGCAGATCCCCATGCTCTATATTCTGGCGCAGAATATAGATGCTCTATATATATGCTCTATATTTTGCCATCCGTACAGGTCTGAGTAGGACCCAGTCTCTTTAAGGCATGGGTACTTTTCTACCAAAGCTTCTGCAACTTGGAACATTTGTAGACTTGTCGGATAATCTGTAAACTAGAAGATCCTTTCAGACAGTTTTTCCAGGATGTCTGATTTCACAGACAGATTGTTGAGAAGTGTTCCATCCTTCATGTGTGCGTCATTAGCTGCCTCAAGAATGAGCTCTGTATCAGTACTCGTGAACGTCTGAATACGTGAATACCTATATTTAAAGAAGACGAGTTGTATTAAAATCTATGACAATGCCAGGAAAATAAAACTCTAATGACTTCAGCTTTAGATAGCTAGCTAAAAAATGTAAACATCGTAATTTAAGCTGACTTGGAAGAGCAGCTTGTTATCTATCTTACTAGCCAGCCCAGTTATTTAATTTAGCTAGTTTGGCTGTTAAATTATTGACTAGATAACTACTGCAGAAAGTCAACATTTGCAGTGATGCCTTGAACATGTTGGGAATACGTGAACAACACAAAGGTTTCTGCAAGGACCAGTGTAGCTAGATGGCTAGGTTTAGGTAGCTAGCTAGCTACGTATTGTTCGTTCCTCTCTCTGCCTGGCTAGCTTTCCTAGCAGGCAAACATTAAATTGCAGGGGCACCATGTGTTCAGTTCTACTGTAATGTTTTTGCATTTTTTGGTAAGCTAGGTAGCTAATATGTTAAATAGCTATTTCAGTTAATATAAAACTTAAATAAAAGTTTAGAATCAGCACTGAGGCGAGTAAATACACTGCTAACTTACTAGCTAGTAGCATGCCCACCACTAGCTAACTATACAGACATCAAGGCCGTTAACTAGCTAGCTTATCAACGTGCAAATATATAACGTACTCTGGCAATATAGCTAGCTAAAGGCTTTTCGTACTTGAAGAATATTATTTAACGTTTTCCACAAGTATTTTCGACATTTCATCAAATGTGTGTAGAGAGATCCAATCTACATTCCAAATTATAATTTGGTTCTTACCTGCCGCATGGCCATTCCAGAGAAGAAGAAAGATCAAGATGATGTCCGCTCCAAGAACAATTGACGTTCAGAACTAGATCTAGCATGTCAGTCCAACATAATAATGATAAATTGAATATCATATTTTTAGTTGTTGGTAGTTACTTAGACATATTCATTCAAAATTAGCAGCATATTACCTTGGATTTTTATTTGCAAATGCCAGTCTTTTTCAACAAATAAATTAAGTACTGTATTACGAAATGTAAGTTAAACCAGAGAACCTATTATTTTAAGTAAAAATCATTGATTTACCTTTGCAATATTTACTAATTTACAGTGTAGCCAGCTAACTAACAAATATATGCACTGTCAATCAAAAGTAGCGCCCAAGTCTTTGCAATTGCAAAAAAATCAATTCCCACATCAACCCTCAACACTTTGATGCGCTTTGGCAATGCACACATATTTTGCAGATGTTATCGCATATATATATATATATATATATACTACCGTTCAAAAGCTTGGGATCACTTTCAAATGTCCTTGTTTTTGAAAAAAAAGCAAATGTTTCTTTGTCCATTAAAATAACATCAAATTGATCAGAAATAGTGTAAGCATTGTTAATTTTGTAAATTACTATTGTAGCTGGAAACAGCTTTTTAAAACATTTTTTTTTCATGGAATATCTACATAGGCGTACAGAGGCCCATTGTCAGTAAACATAACACGTTGTGTTAGCTAATCCAAGTATATAATTTTAAAAGGCTTGATCATTGATCATTAGAAAACCCTTTAGCAATTATGTTAGCACAGCTGAAAACTGTTCTGATTTAAAGAGTTGAGTGTCTGGAGCATCAGCATTTTGGGGTTCGATTACAGGCTCAAAATCGCCAGAAACAAAGCACTTTCATCTGAAACTCGCCGGTCTATTCTTGTTCTGAGAAATTAAGACTATTCCATGCGAGAAATTGCCAAGAAACTGAAGATCTCGTACAACGCTGTGTACTACTCCCTTTACAGAACAGCGCAAACTGGCTCTAACCAGAATATAAAGAGGAGTGGGAGGCCCCGGTGCACAACTGAGCAAGAGGACAAGTATGTGACAAGTATGTTAGGGTGTCTAGTTTGAGAAACAGACGCCTCACAAGTTGTCAACTGGCAGCTTGATTGAATAGTACCCGCAAAACACCAGTCTCAATGTCAACAGCGAAGTGGCGACTCCGGGATGCTGGCCTTCTAGGCTGCTGAAAAACAAATGATAGTCCAACAGATTTGGACCGATTTCCACTGGTCTAATGTCCATTGCTTGTGTTTCTTGGCCCAAGCAAGTATCTTTTTCTTGTTGGTGTCCTTTAGCAGTGGTTTCTTTGCAGCAATTCAACCACGAAGGCCTGATTCACGCAGTCTCCGCTGAACAGTTGATGTTGAGGCGTGTCTGTTACTTGAACTCTGAAGCGTTTATTTGGGCTGCAATTTCTGAGGCTGGTTAGTCTAATGAACTTATCCTCTGCAGCAGGGGAAACTTTGGGTCTTACTGTCCTGTGGCGGTCCTTGTGAGAGCCAGTTTCATCATAGCACTTGAGTTTTTTTGCGACTGCACTTTTTCCGTATTGACTGACCTTCATGTCTTAAATTCACGAAGGTCTGTAATTTCTATTTAATCTGGACTTGACCGACTAGGGCTATCTTCTGTATACCACCCCTATCTTGTCACAACACAACTTATTGGCTCAAACACATTAAGAAGGAAATAAATACCACAAATTAACTTTTAACAAGGCACACCTGTTACTTGAAATGCATTCCTCATGAAGCTGGCTGAGAGACTGCCAAGAGTGTGCAAAGCTGTCATCAAGGCAAGGGGCGGCTACTTTGAAGAATCTCAAATATAATGTTTTTGCTTACAATGTGATTTCATTCTTGAGATGTTTTACAACTTGATTAGACATGATTTGGAAAAGCACACACCTGTCTATATAAGGTCCCACAGTTGACAGTACATGTCAGAGCAAAAACCAAGCCATGAGGTTGAAGGAATTGTCCGTAGACAGGATTGTGTCGAGGCACAGATCTGGGGAAGGGCACCAAAACATTTCTGCAGCATTGAAGGCCCCCAAGAAAACAGTGGCCTCCATCTTACTTAAATGGAAGAAGTTTGGAACCACCAAGATTCTTCCTTGAGCAGGCCCACCAACCAAACTTAGCAATCAGGGGAGAAAGGCCTGGGTCAGGTAGGTGACCAGGAACCCGATGGTCACTCTGACAGCGCTCTAGAGTTCCTCTGTGGAGATGGGAGAACCTTCCAGAAGGACAACCATCTCAGCAGCACTCCAACAATCAGGCCTTTATGGTAGAGTGGCCAGATGGAATCCATTCCTCAGTAAAAGGCACACAACAGGCCGCTTGGAGTTGGCCAAAAGGCACCTAAAGTCACTCAACAAGATTCTCTGGTCTGATGAAACCAAAATTGAAATCTTTATCTTGAATGCCAAGCTTCAAGTCTGGAGGAAACCTGGTACCATCCCTATGGTGAAGCATGGTGGTGGCAGCATCATGCTGTGGGTAATTTTTTCATCGGCATGGACTCGGAGACTAGTCAGGATTGTAGCAAAGATGAACGGAGCAAAGTACAGAGAGCTCCTTGATGAAAACCTGCTCCAGAGTGCTCAGGACCTCAGACTGGGGCGATAGTTCACCTTCCAACAGGACGATGACCCTATGGACACAGCCAAGACAACGCATGAGTGGCTTCGGGACAAGTCTCTAAATGTCCTTGAATGCACTGTGTGTGTATAGAATGGTGTATATGAATAGAAAAGGTGTGTACACCAGTAGTTTTATATAGGATGAAGCTTGACTACAATTCCTTATATGCATTTGAAGTGTGTAAAAAAAAAGGTATGTAATCATTATTAAAGTGAATAGTGTTCAATGACTTTGTAGATAGGGCAGCAGTCTCTAAGATACCGGGTGGTAGCCGGCTCGTAACAGTGATTAAGTTTCAGGGCATTGTACTGGGTGGAGTCCGGCTAGTGGTGACTATTTAACAGTCTGATTGCGTGGAGATAAAATATGTTTTTCAGTCTCTCTCATTCCCAGCTTTGATGCACTTTTACTGTCTCCGCCTTCTAGATGGTAGCGGGGTGAACAGGCCGTGGCTTGGGTGGCTGAGGTCCTTGATGGTCTTCTTGACTTTCCTGTGTGACCGGTTGCTGTTGATGTTTTGGAGGGAAGGCAGTGTGCTTCCTGGAATGCGTTAGGCTGACCTCACCACCCTCTGGAGAGCCCTGCGGTTGTGAATGATGCAATATCTGTACCTGGTGGTGATATAGCCCGACAAGATGCTCTCAATGGTGCATCTGTAGAAGTTTGTGTCTTGCGGGCCAAGCTGAATTTCTTCAGCCTCTCGAGGTTGAAGGGGCGCTGTTGCGTCTTCTTCACCACGCTGTCTGTGTGAATGGACCATTTTCAGGTTGTCATTGATGTTTATGCCGGGGAACTTGAAGCTTTTCACCCTCTCCTCTGCGGCCCTGTGGGTGTGGATGGTGGCGTGCTCTCTCTGCTGTCTCCTGAAGTCGACAATCACCTCCTTCCTTTTGTTGATGCTAAGGGAGAGGTTATTTTCCTGGCACTTCTCCGCCCATGTCCTCTCTTCCAGCTCTCCTCATTGTTGTAAATCAGGCCTATCTCTGTTCTGACATAAGCAAACTTGATGACTGAGTTGAAGACGTGCATCTCCACACAGTTATGAGTGAACAGAGAGTACAGGAGGGGGCTGAGCCTGGTTGCCTATCTTCACCACCTGGGGTCGGCATGTCAGGAAATCCAAGACATCCAACCCAATCCCAGAGTATGGTTCAGACCCATGGCCCCGAGCTTAGGGTTGAGCTTGGAGGATACTATGGTATTAAATGCTGAGCTGTAGTCGATGAACAGCATTCTTACAAAGGTATTTCTCTTGTCCAGATGGTGTGCACTGTAATGGCGATTGTGTCATCTGTGGATCTGTATGCAAATTGTAGTGGGTGTCGGGTAAGGTCGGGTAAGGTGGAGGGGATATGATCCTTAATTAGCCTCTCAAAGCACTTCATGATGACAGAAGTTAGTGCTATGGAGCGATAGTCATTTAGTTCAGTTACCTTCACTTTCTTGGGTACAGGAACAATGTTGGACTTGAAAAGACTGGGATAGGGAGATATTGAATATGTCAGTTAACACTCCAGCCAGGTGGTCTGCACATGCTCCGAGTACGCGGCTAGGGATGCCATCTAATCGTCACAGTGGGAACAACATCCTCTATGCATTTCCTGATGAACTCAGTCCCTGAGTCAGTGTATACGTCAATACTATTCTCTGAGGTATCCCGGAACATTTCCCAGTCTGCGTGATCAAAACAATCTTGAAGCATAGATTCCGATTGTTGAACTGTCCTTACCAAAGCTGCTTCCTGTTTAAGCTTTTGCCTATAGAGTGGAAGAACAAAATGGAGGCATGATCTGATTTTCTTAAGGGAGGGTGGGGGAGGGCCTTGTAGCCATCCCAGAAGGGATAGTAGCAATGTGTTGAAAAGAATTCGGAAGTGTTTTCCTCAAATTTCCTTTGTTAAAGTCCCCAGTTACAATAAATATGGCCTCAGGATTTGTGTTTTCCAGTTTGCACAAAGTCCGTTGAGAGCCGTCTTGGGGGGGTTATACACGGCGGTGAAGGAAAAACATTTTCCGAGAGATAATGGGGTCAGCATTTGATGGTGATGTATTTGAGATTGTGAGAACAAAAGGACTTGAGTTCCTGTACGTTAGGCCAATCACACCACGGGTAGTTAATCATGAAACATACACCACCAAGAGTTCTTTCTTTCTGTCTGCAAGATGGATGGAGAACACCGCTGGCTGAATGGTAATAATGCAAGCAACTTTTCTGAGCACGCATGTAGGAAATAACACAAAAAAATACTAGAAAGTTGTCTTGTAGCAAGCAATAGGGTGACCATGTCTGTCGGTGCCATCTTGTCTTCAAATAGGAAAATAATACTTCTGTCAATGAAACATTTTTTGGGGATGAAAATAAAGGCATACTAAGACAATAGAAATGTGACACATTGTGTTAATGATAACAAATTAGTGCAGGAAATGAAGAAATTGATAAACATTCTGGAAGTGAATGCTGGAATTGAACAAATTACTATAACCATAGTTTGAGTACCAGAAACTACAAAAGAGGATTTTGATTCCCATGCAATGTTCTATAAATAGGACTACTTCACTGTCAGTGTTGTCCTATTATTTTAGGTTGAACAGTAAAAAGCAGTCAGAGTGGAGAAAGTGCATTAAAACCACTTAGAATTAATTTGTTGCAATCTAGGGCCGTGCACTACCCATACAGCATATTTAGAACTTGTATTATTCAATAACATCCATTTCCACCAAAAATGAGAGAAATACTGTGAAATGATATTCATCGGGGTGGATGGGTGGGCGTATAACATATACAGTGGGGAGAAGAAGTATTTGATACACTGCCGATTTTGCAGGTTTTCCTACTTACAAAGCATGTAGAGGTCTGTAATTTTTATCATAGGTACACCTCAACTGTGAGAGATGGAATCTAAAACAAAAATCCAGAAAATCACATTGTATGATTTTTAAGTAATTCATTTGCATTTTATTGACGACTCATTGCGAGCTCACAGAACAGGGCTCCGGGCAGCCGAGCGGAAATGGAGGAAAACTCGCCTCCCTGCGGACCTGGCATCCTTTCACTCCCTCCTCTCTACCTTCTCCTCTTCTGTCTCTGCTGCTAAAGCCAATTTCTACCACTCTAAATTCCAAGCATCTGCCTCTAACCCTAGGAAGCTCTTTGCCACCTTCTCCTCCCTCCTGAATCCTCCTCCCCCTCCTCCCCCCTCCTCCCTCTCTGCTGATGACTTCGTCAACCATTTTGAAAAGAAGGTCGACGACATCCGATCCTCGTTTGCTAAGTCAAACGACACCGCTGGTTCTGCTCACACTGCCCTACCCTGTGCTTTGACCTCTTTCTCCCCTCTCTCTCCAGATGAAATCTCGCGTCTTGTGACGGCCGGCCGCCCAACAACCTGCCCGCTTGACCCTATCCCCTCCTCTCTTCTCCAGACCATTTCCGGAGACCTTCTCCCTTACCTCATCTCGCTCATCAACTCATCCTTGACCGCTGGCTACGTCCCTTCCGTCTTCAAGAGAGCGAGAGTTGCACCCCTTCTGAAAAAACCTACACTCGATCCCTCCGATGTCAACAACTACAGACCAGTATCCCTTCTTTCTTTTCTCTCCAAAACTCTTGAACGTGCCGTCCTTGGCCAGCTCTCCTGCTATCTCTCTCAGAATGACCTTCTTGATCCAAATCAGTCAGGTTTCAAGACTAGTCATTCAACTGAGACTGCTCTTCTCTGTGTCACGGAGGCGCTCCGCACTGCTAAAGCTAACTCTCTCTCCTCTGCTCTCATCCTTCTAGACCTATCGGCTCCCTTTGATACTGTGAACCATCAGATCCTCCTCTCCACCCTCTCCGAGCTGGGCATCTCCGGCGCGGCCCACGCTTGGATTGCGTCCTACCTGACAGGTCGCTCCTACCAGGTGGCGTGGCGAGAATCTGTCTACGCACCACGTGCTCTCACCACTGGTGTCCCCCAGGGCTCTGTTCTAGGCCCTCTCCTATTCTCGCTATACACCAAGTCACTTGGCTCTGTCATATCCTCACATGGTCTCTCCTATCATTGCTATGCAGACGACACACAATTAATCTTCTCCTTTCCCCCCTCTGATAACCAGGTGGTGAATCGCATCTCTGCATGTCTGGCAGACATATCAGTGTGGATGACGGATCACCACCTCAAGCTGAACCTCGGCAAGACGGAGCTGCTCTTCCTCCCGGGGAAGGACTGCCCGTTCCATGATCTCGCCATCACGGTTGACAACTCCATTATGTCCTCCTCCCAGAGTGCTAAGAACCTTGGCGTGATCCTGGACAACACCCTGTCGTTCTCAACTAACATCAAGGCGGTGACCCGTTCCTGTAGGTTCATGCTCTACAACATTCGCAGAGTACGACCCTGCCTCACGCAGGAAGCGGCGCAGGTCCTAATCCAGGCACTTGTCATCTCCCGTCTGGATTACTGCAACTCGCTGTTGGCTGGGCTCCCTGCCTGTGCCATTAAACCCCTACAACTCATTCAGAACGCCGCAGCCCGTCTGGTGTTCAACTTTCCCAAGTTCTCTCACGTCACCCCGCTCCTCCGCTCTCTCCACTGGCTTCCAGTTGAAGCTCGCATCCGCTACAAGACCATGGTGCTTGTCTACGGAGCTGTGAGGGGAACGGCACCTCCGTACCTTCAGGCTCTGATCAGGCCCTACACCCAAACAAGGGCACTGCGTTCATCCACCTCTGGCCTGCTCGCCTCCCTACCTCTGAGGAAGTACAGTTCCCGCTCAGCCCAGTCAAAACTGTTCGCTGCTCTGGCACCCCAATGGTGGAACAAACTCCCTCACGACGCCAGGTCAGCGGAGTCAATCACCACCTTCCGGAGACACCTGAAACCCCACCTCTTTAAGGAATACCTAGGATAGGATAAAGTAATCCTTCTAACCCCCCCCCTTAAAAGAGTTAGATGCACTATTGTAAAGTGGTTGTTCCACTGGATATCATAAGGTGAATGCACCAATTTGTAAGTCGCTCTGGATAAGAGCGTCTGCTAAATGACTTAAATGTAATGTAATGTAAATGTTATTGCATGACATAAGTATTTGATACATCAGAAAAGCAGAACTTAATATTTGGTACAGAAACCTTTGTTTGCAATTACAGAGATCATACGTTTCCTGTAGTTCTTGACCAGATTTGCACACACTGCAGCAGGGACTTTGGCTCATTCCTCCATACAGACCTTCTCCAGATCCTTCAGGTTTCGGGGCTGTCGCTGGACAATACAGACTTTCAGCTCCCTCCAAAGATGTTCTATTGGGTTCAGGTCTGGAGACTGGCTAGGCCACTCCAGGACCTTGAGATGCTTCTTATGGAGCCACTCCTTAGTTGCCCTGGCTGTGTGTTTCGGGTCGTTGTCATGCTGGAAGACCCAGCCACAACCCATCTTCAATGCTCTTACTGAGGGAAGGAGGTTGTTGGCCAAGATCTCGCAATACATGGCCCCATCCATCCTCCCCTCAATACTGTGCAGTCGTCCTGTCCCCTTTGCAGAAAAACATCCCCAAAGAATAATGTTTCCACCTCCATGCTTCACGGTTGGGATATTGTTTTTGGGGTTGTACTCATCCTTCTTCTTCCTCCAAACACAGCGAGTGGAGTTTAGACCAAAAACCTCTATTTTTGTCTCATCAGACCACATGACCATCTCCCATTCCTCCTCTGGATCATCCAGATGGTCATTGGCAAACTTCAGACGGGCCTGGACATGCGCTGGCTTGAGCAGGGGGACCTTGCGTGCGCTTCAGGATTTTAATCCATGAAGGCGTAGTGTGTTACTAATGGTTTTCTTTGAGACTGTGGTCCCAGCTCTCTTCAGGTCATTGACCAGGTCCTGCCGTGTAGTTCTGGGCTGATCCCTCACCTTCCTCATGATCATTGATGCCCCACGAAGTGAGATCTTGCATGGAGCCCCAGACCGAGGGTGATTGACCGTCATCTTGAACTTCTTCCATTTTCTAATAATTGCGCCAACAGTTGTTGCCTTCTCACCAAGCTGCTTGCCTATTGTTCTGTAGCCCATCCCAGCCTTGTGCAGGTCTACAATTTTACGCCTGATGTCCTTACACAGCTCTCTGGTCTTGGCCATTGTGGAGAGGTTGGAGTCTGTTTGATTGAGTGTGTGGACAGGTGTCTTTCATACAGGTAACGAGTTCAAACAGGTGCAGTTAATACAGGTAATGAGTGGAGAACAGGAGGGCTTCTTAAAGAAAAACTAACAGGTCTGTGAGAGCCGGAATTCTTACTGGTTGGTAGGTGATCAAATACTTATGTCATGCAATAAAATGCAAATTAATTACTTAAAAATCATACAATGTGATTTTCTGGATTGTTGTTTTAGATTCCGTCTCTCACAGTTGAAGTGTACCTATGATAAAAATTGCAGACCTCTACATGCTTTGTAAGTAGGAAAACCTGCAAAATCAGCAGTGTGTCAAATACTTCTCCCCACTGTATATTGTACGTTTTGCAAATTCAGATCATATATATTGTAATTCAAAACATATCATACGAAATAGATGAGGGGCATCCACAAATGAATACATACCATACGAAACGTAACATGTGATACCTGATTCAGAGGGGTTGGATTAAATGCAGAAAACACATTTCGGTTTAATGGAGTCAGTTTTGCAACTGATTAGGTATCCCCTTTCCCTAAATAGTGTCTCAGATTTACGTACAGAATAATACCAACTACTCTGACACCAGGTTGAGGGGGGATATGGAAAGCCACTTGGCGGTTAGGTATGACTCCTTTGGGTTTCCATAAGAAACTGGCGGGGGGGATGCTTCTCATCTCTTTGCTAGGCTAAGTGGATAACGTGATACGCCTCTAAATCAAAACCAAATATTACATGTAAAAGGGTGGGGTCAAGTTCACCGTTGAAGCTGCTTCACTCTTAGTTTGCTGTAAAAAGCTATGTTAGGTATTTTTTGTAATATTTTTTTTATATCACCTTTATTTAACCAGTTGAGAACAGGTTCTTGGCCAAGATAAAGCAAAGCAGTGCGACTCATACAACAGAGTTACACATGGAATAAACAAACGTACAGTCAGTAACACAATATAAAAAAATCTATATACAGTGTGTGCAAATGTAGTAAGATTAGGGAGGTAAGGCAATAAATAGGCCATAGTGGCGAAATAATTACAATTTAACAATTAAACACTGGAGTGATGAATGTGCAAGTAGAGATAATGGGGTGCAAAGGAGCAAAAAAACAATATGAGGATGAGGTAGTCAGGTGGGCTATTTACAGATGGGCTGTGTACAGGTGCACTGCTCGGTTAGTGAGGGAGATATAAGACTCCAGCTTCAGTGATTTTTCAATTCTTTCCAGTCATTGGCAGCAGAGAACTGGAAGGAAAGGCGGCCAAAGGAAGTGTTGGCTTTGGGGATGACCAGTGAAATATACCTGCTGGAGCATGTGCTACGTGTGGGTGCTGCTATCGTGACCAGTGAGCTGAGATAAGGCGGGGCTTTACCTAGCAAAGACTTATAGATGACATGGAGCCAGAGGGTTTGGCGATGAATATAAAGCCAACGAGAGCATACAGGTCACAGTGGTCGGTAGTATATGGGGGCTTTCGTGACAAAACGGATGGCACTGTGATAGACGCTGTGATAGACGACATCCACTTTGCTCAGTAGAGTGTTGGAGGGTATTTTGTAAATCAAGGAAGTCAAGGATCGGTAGGATAGTCAGTTTTACGAGGGTATGTTTGTCAGCATGAGTGAAGGATGCTTTGTTGCGAAATAGGAAGCAGATTCTAGATATAATTTTGGATTGGAGATGCTTAATGTGAGTCTGGAAGGAGAGTTTACAGTCTAACCAGACACCTAGGTCAGAATCGTCCAGAGTAGGGATGCTAGACACGCGAAGGGTGCTTGCAGAGATTCTGTTTAAGAGTGTGCATTTAGTTTTACCTGCATATAAGAGCAGTTGGAGGCCACGGAAGGAGTGTTGTATGGCATTGAAGCTTGTCTGGAGGTTTGTTAACTTCTCTAGGATAGGGGGCAGCTGTCACGTTCTGACCATAGTTCTTGTGTGTTTTACTTGTTTTAGTGTTGGTCAGGACGTGAGCTGGGTGGGCATTCTATGTTGTGTGTCTAGTTTGTCTGTTTCTATGTTTGGCCTAATATGGTTCTCAATCAGAGGCAGGTGTTTTGTGTTGTCTCTGATTGGAAATCATATTTAGGTGGCTTGTTTTGTGTTGGGATTTTGTGGGTGGTTGTTTCCTGTCTTTGTGTTCGTTTCACCAGAGAGGACTGTTTCGGTTTGCCACGTTTGTTATTTTTGTATTTTGTAAGTGTTCACGTTATCGTCTTAATTAAATCATGTTGAGCACAAACTACGCTGCGTCTTGGTCCGATCTCTGCTACACCTCCTCTTCAGACGAAGAGGAGGAAGGCTGCCGTTACAGAACCACCCACCAAACTTGGACCAAGCAGCATAGTAACGGGCAGCAGCGACAGCAGCAACAGCGGCCCATTACACAGGACTCCTGGACATGGGAGGAAATTCTGGAGGGTAAGGGACACTGGGCTAAGATTGGAGAAAATCGCCGCTCTCATGAAGAGCTGGAGGCAGCTAAAGCCGAGGAGCGGTGGTATGAGGAGGCAGCACGGAAGCGTGGCTGGAAGCCCGAGAAGAAACCCCAAAAATGTCTTGGGGAGGGGTTTAAAGGGGAGTGTGGCGAAGTCAGGTAGGAGACCTACGCCCACTTCCTGTGCTTACCGTGGAGAGCGAGAGTACGGGCAGACACTGTGTTATGCGGAAGAGCGCACGGTGTCTCCTGTACGGGTGCATAGCCCGGTGCGGTACATCCCAGCTCCACGTATCGGCCGGGCTAGATTGAGCATTGAGCCAGGTGCCATGAAGCCGGCTCGCGTCTCCTCGGGCCGGTGTAAATGGCACCAGCCTTACGCATGGTGTCCCCGGTTCGCCAGCACAGCCCAGTGCGGGTTATTCCACCTCCCTGCACTGGTCGCGCTATGGGGAGCATTCAACCAGGTAAGGTTGGGCAGGCTTGGTGCTCAAGGGAGCCAGTACGCCTTCATGGTCCGGTATATCCGGTGCCACCTCCTCGCTCGAATCCAGTACCACCAGTGCCAACACAACGCACCAGGCTTCCTGTGCGTCTCCAGAACCCTGTTCCTCCTCCACGCACTCTCCCTGTGGTGCGTGTCTCCAGCCCGGTACCACCAGCTCCGGCACCACGCACCAAGCCTACTGTGCGTATCCAGAGCCCTGTACGCACTGTTCCTTCTCCCACACCAGCCTTGAGGTGCGTGTCTAAAAACCGGTACCACCAGTTCCAGCACCAGGCCTACTGTGCGCCTCAGCAGGACAGAGTCGTCCGTCTGCCCAGCGCTATCTGCGCTGCCCGTCTGCCCAGCGCCGTCTGAGCTGCCCGTCTGCCCAGCGCCGTCTGAGCTGCCCGGCGCCGTCTGAGCCGCCCGTCTGCCCGGCGCCGTCTGAGCCGCCCGTCTGCCCGGCGCCGTCTGAGCCGCCCGTCTGCCCGGCGTCGTCTGAGCCGCCCGTCTGCCCGGCGCCGTCTGAGCCGCCCGTCTGCCCGGCGCCGTCTGAGCCGCCCGTCTGCCCGGCGCCGTTTGAGCCGCCCGTCTGCCCGGTGCCGTTTGAGCCGCCCGCCCGCCCGTCAGGAGCCGCCGCCCGCCCCTCAGGAGCCGCCGCCCGCCCGTCAGGAGCCGCCGGAGCCGCCCACCCGTCAGGAGCCGCCGGAGCCGCCCCCCCTACAGGAGCCGCCGGAGCCGCCCGCCCGTCAGGAGCCGCCGGAGCCGCCCGCCCGTCAGGAGCCGCCGCCCTCCAGTCAGGAGCCGCCGCCCGCCAGTCAGGAGCCGCCGCCAGTCAGGAGCCGCCGGAGCCGCCCGCCAGTCAGGAGCCGCCCTCCAGTCATGAGCCGCCCTCCCCTACAGGAGCCGCCGGAGCCGCCCGCCCGTCAGGAGCCGCCGGAGCCACCCGCCCGTCAGGAGACGCCGGAGCCGCCCACCCATCAGGAGCCGCCGCCCTCCAGTCAGGAGCCGCCGCCCGCCAGTCAGGAGCCGCCGCCAGTCAGGAGCCGCCGGAGCCGCCCGCCAGTCAGGAGCCGCCCTCCAGTCATGAGCCGCCCTCCAGTCAGAAAAGAGTCGGCCCAAGATTTTAACCCTGTGGCACCCCCATAGAGACTGTCAGAGCTCCGGAAAACAGGCCCTCCGATTTGACACACTGAACACTATCTGTGAACCAGGCAAGGCAGTCATTAGAGAAACCAAGGTCGTTGAGTCTGCCGATAAGAATGTGGTGATTGACAGAGTCAAAAGCCTTGGCTTGAAGACGGCTGCAGAGTATTGTCTTTTATCGATGGAGGTTATGATAGCGTTTAGGATCTTGAGCATGGCTGAGGTACACCCATGACCCGCTCGAAAACCAGATTGCATAGTGGAGAAGGTACGGTGGGATTTGAAATGGTCAGTGATCTGTTTAACTTGGCTTTCAAAGACTTTAGAAAGGCAGGGCAGGATGGATATAGGTTTATAACAGTTTGGATCTAGTGTCTCCCCCTTTGAAGAGGGGAATGGCCACGGCAGCTTTCCAGTCTTTAGGGATCTCAGACAATATGAAGGAGAGGTTGAACAGGCTAGTAATAGGGGTTGCAACAATTGCGGTGTATACTTTTAGAAAGATAGGGTCCAGATTGTCTAGCCCAGTTGATTTGTAGGGGTCCAGATTTTGCAGCTCTATCAGAACATCCGCTCTCTGGATTTGGGTGAAGGAGAAATTGGGGGAGCTTGGACAAGTTGCTGTGGGGGGTGCAGAACTGTTGGCTGAGGTTGGGATAGTCAGGTGGACAGCATGGCCAGCTGTAGAAAAAGGCTTATTGAAATTCTCGATTTATCGGTAGTGACAGTGTTTCCTAGCCTCAGTGCAGTGGGCAGCTGGGAGGAGGTGCTCTTATTCAACATGGACTTTACAGTGTCCCAGATCTTTTTTGAGTTTGTGCTACAGGATGCAAATTTCTTTTTGAAAAAGCTATCCTTTGCTTTCCTAACTGCCTGTATATTGGTTTCTTAACTTCCCTGAAAAGTTGCGTATCGCGGGGGCTATTCGATGCTAATGCAGTACGCCACAGGATGTTTTTCTGCTGGTCACGGGCAGTCAAGTCTGCAGTGAACCAAGGCTATATCTGTTCTTAGTTCTACATTTTTTGAATGGGGTATGCTTATTTAAGATGGTGAGTAATGCACTTTTAAAGAATAACCAGGCATCCTCTACTGGCGGAATGAGGTCAATATCCTTCCAGGATACCCGGGCCAGGTCGATTAGAAAGGCCGGCTTGCTGAAGTGTTGTTGGGTGTGTTTGACAGTGATGGGTGGTTGTTTGACTGCGGACCCATTACGGATGCAGGCATTAAGACAGGGATCGCTGAGATCCTATTTGAAGACAGCAGAGGTGTATTTAGAGGGCAGGTTGGTCAGGATGAAATCTATGACCGTGCCCGTGTTTACGGATTTAGGGTTGTACCTGGTAGGTTCCTGATCATTTGTGTGAGATTGATGGCATCTAGCTTAGATTGTAGGACGGCCGGGGTGTTAAGCATATCCCAGTTTAGGTCACCTAACAGTACTGACAAAAAATAAATGGGGGGCAATTAATTCACATATGGTGTCCAGGGCACAGCTGGGGGCTGGGGGGGGGGGGGGGGTCTATAACAAGCGGCAACAGTGAGAGACTTATTTCTGGAAAGGTATATTTTTTTAAGTAGAAGCTCGAACTGTTTGGACACAGACCTGGATAGCATTACAGAACTCTGCAGGCTATCTCTGCAGTAGATTGCAACTCCTCCCCCTTTGTCAGTTCTATCTTGTCTGAAAATGTTGTAGTTGGGGATGGAAATGTCAGAATTTTTGGTGGCCTTCCTAAGCCAGGATTCAGACATGGCTAGGACATCATGGTTGGTGGAGTGTGCTAAAGCAGTGAATTAAACAAACTTAGGGAGGAGGATTCTGATGTTAACATGCTTGAAACCAAGGCTTTTACGGTTACAGAAGTCAACAAAAGATAGCGCCGGTACCGTGTTATTGAAACAGTCCAGGGGGCATCAGCTGTGTAGCCGAGTGATGATAGAGTCAAAAGACAAGCAATAGGTGAGTCAGGGTGCCGTTCAGAGGTCACTACTACGCTAGGCGAGCAGGGGTCACAGCATTCAGAAAAGCTAGCGGGCCGGGGCTAGTAGATGTTTCTTCAGCGACATTGTAACAGAATAGCCTGTTGAGACCCCCTCGGACGGTTACGTCGTTAGACCAGTTGTGATGGATCGGCGGGGCTCCGTGTCGGCAGTTAACTTCTTATGGCTGCAAGGGGCAGCATTGAGTAACCTGGAAAGAGGGGGCCATTTCAAACGGCCTCCTACTCAATTCTTGCTCGTACAATATGCATATTATCATTACTATTGGATAGAAAACACTCTAGTTTCTTAAACCGTTTTAATTATTTCTCTAAGTGAACCAGAACTCTGTAAAAAAAAATGTAAAACATTTTAAAAAATCGGACACGTTGGCTGGATTCACAAGATGTTTATCTTTCAAATGCTGTATTGGACTTGTTAATGTGTGAAAGTTAAATATAAAAAAAAAAATAGATTTTGAATTTCGCGCCCTGCAATTGAGCTGGATGTTGTCATAAGTGTACCGGTGTCGGGCCAGCCAGCCTAACAGGTTTTAAAGGGTCCAGGCCAATTGGCAAAATAGGTATTGTAGCCCAAGAATTAGCTGAAGGACCTCTTCAGCTAGCTGGGAGATGGGCCTAGCTCGAGGCTAGCTCCAGGGTAACTAGTGCTTGATTTGGGACAGAGACGTTAGTCAGGAGTAGCCACTCGGATAGCAGCTAGCTAGCTGCGATGATCCGGTGTAAAGGTTCAGAGCTTGTGGTAGGAATCCGGAGATGTGGTAGAGAAAAAGCAGTCCGATATCCTCTGTGTTGATATCGCACTGTGTAGACTGGCAGGAATTGACTGGGCTGAGGCTGGCTGATGACCGCTAGCAGTGGCTAACTGCCTACTAGCTAGTTAGCTGGCTAGCTTCTGATGGAGGATCCGGTTCTAAAGTGTATAAAAAATAACAGACCCGTACCACATTTGATGAGGCGCGTTGGAGGAGAGAGTATATTTCCGTAGATGGAAATTGAGATTAAACATATATGCAAAATATATACAGACAAAATTATATCTAAATGGGATGGGACAAAACAAATAGACGTCCGACTGCTACGCCATCTTGGAAAGGTATGTATGCTCGCAGCCTAGAGCCCACACACGGAGTTAACTAAATTATGCGAACATGGGTTCATGATCAAAAGTAACCATTAGCCAGCTGATTGTTTAGCTATGGGTGCGTTCATAAATTCTATCACCAATTTAAAGATTTTGCAACTTTTTTGTTAAAGTTGAAGCTACAATGAACTAACCCACTCCTCCCTCTAATACCGCTGGTCCAAGCCAAAGACGAGCTCAACGCCCCTTCACGCTGGCAGCTAGTGGGAGGATGACTGAGGAGAAGATGAATGAGTGCCACCTAGCTGTGACCAAGTTCATAGTGAAAGGCCTACACCCCTTTGCAACAGTGGAGTCCAAGGGCTTTAGGTAACAGTCTGTCCGTACATATTGAGTTGTATTCATGTTTAGGACATAGTAGTATAAAAGGGTTGTACGTTAGTCCCATCACTCCACAATACAATACACAATAAAAAAGGCCAATGTGATCACTGAGCTGAAGGACGTGCCAAAGCTGGCCATCACATCAGATGGGTGGATCAGCCTGTCAGGACCACTATCTCACTGGTACAGTGCACTACACCAGGGCAGTGTAAAACAGACGATCCTCCACACCAGGGCAGTGTAAAACAGACGATCCTCCACACCAGGGCAGTGTAAAACAGAAGGCCATCCACACCAGGGCCGTGTAAAACAGAAGGTCCTCCACACCAGGGCAGTGTAAAACAGAAGGTCCTCCATGAAGTAGTGGCAGAGGAGATCTCAGACATTCTGTAAGATTTTGAGATAGAGCTGAACAAGATGGTAGCTGTGACTGTTGATAATGCTGGCAATATGGATGTTTCCATCAAGAGGCTACACATCCTAAAAATAAGTTGCTTTGCACACACATTGAATCTGGCAGTGTAGGAAATCTACAAAATGACTGCCATTGTTAAATTGGCAGCCTTAATCAGAGCAGTGGTCGTGTGGCTCAATAGATCCTCCATATCCAAAACAGTCTTGAAGGAAAAGCAGCAGCTCCTTGGTAAGAAGCCAGTTCAATCTATTAAAGTATTATTTAGAAATTCCCACATTTTAACAATTTAATTCAATATTCAAGTGTGCGGTAATGAAATGTTTTTTGTTTCAGGCCTTCCGCATCACTCCCTCATCCTTGATGTCAAGACCAGATGGAACTCTATCTAATGATAGAGAGATTCATGGAGCAGCATCCAGCGATCCAAGCAGCTGCCTTGGACCCACGACTGTGAAAAGCAATGACCAAGGACAACCTGGACCGTCTGAAGGATGAGGACATCCGTAAGGCTGAGGAGTTTGCCCAGCTCACGAGAATGCTCTATACATCCACACTGTGTGTGTCATGTGACAAGAATGCCACCTGTGGACAGATCAAACCCATCCTCCAAAAACTGGAAGAGCACCTCACTGTGAAGCATGAAGATACAACGTTTGTGGCAACCATCAAAGAGAAGGTGTGGGAGAACCTCTCCGAGCGCTATCAGGATGACATTCAAGCCTTCCTGCATGAGGCCACAGTAATGGACCCCAGATTTAAAGGGAGGCCGGTGAGTGACGCCACCTGGGACAGGCTGAGGAAGGCAACTGTTGAGGCCAATGTGACCGGAGCAACATCAGGGCTGTCAGAGGAGCCGGAGCGGACACACAGAGCACCAGCAACAGGAGTAGGAGTCTGAAAGAGAAGGAGAGGAAATGGAGGAGAAAATCCCTCCA
Organism: Salvelinus fontinalis; assembly: GCF_029448725.1. Lineage (NCBI taxonomy): Eukaryota > Metazoa > Chordata > Actinopteri > Salmoniformes > Salmonidae > Salvelinus > Salvelinus fontinalis. The sequence continues at coordinate 42,419,195 of NC_074690.1, forward strand.
TTGTCCAAAACAAGCCTTGGAGGAGCTGTTCTCAGAAGAGGACAGGGAGTTGAGGGTGGCGATCCAAAAGGACTCCTCGTCCCTCACCCTTAGCGAGCGTGTTGACCTAGAGGCCGAGCTCTACAAAGGCCTGCCTCCCATCCCCATGGCTGAAGATCCTGTGATGTGCTGGTGGGAGAAGAGAGCTACTCTGCCCCTCCTCACAAAAATTGCAACAAGCTACCTCTGTGCTCAATCCTCCTCCACACATAGCGAGAGGGTATTTTCGCCAGCAGGGAACACAATAAGCCAGGAGAGGTCCCGACTTTTGCTAGAGAAACATGTTGATCTTTCTCCAGAAGAACTGCTAAGAACTGTTAGTCCTTTTGCAGCATACCTGCAGGTCCCACCCGTGTTGTTCTATACCACTGTATTTTCTTTTGCAGGAAAATATTGTTTATTTAATTTGTTTTACATTTCCATCATCACGGCATTAGTCCATAATTGTGATTTGTTCAAAACATTGCTGTTTCTTTTGCTGTAAATAACTGTTTCTTTTATTTATTTTACATTTCAGAAAATAAATCAATGCTAATTCTGTTCGTACTTTGTTTTTGGTTTTCATTAAAAAAAATAACAAAAACAACTGTTAAAGTACCAGGTCGATAAGCAGTATCGGTAAGAGTAGTAATACCATTGAAATCTTAACGATACCCGTCCCTAATGCTAACTGGATAACAGTCGTTCAGGTTCTTGCTAGCTAACCAAATGACACCTGCATCTCTAGCTGTATATAGCCGCTGAAAAACAATATGAGGTGAAAAAGTCAGTCACTCACCCACTCCTTCAAAGGCATGACATGACATCCTCCTAGCAGCTAGCTATCTAGCTAACGTTAGGCTCTGTGTTTTTAGCTTGCTACATAAATAGATACGCTAGCCTATTAGCCACGTTATGACTGACTTGTGATCATTGCTAGTTGGAGTGTGTTGACATTCCCAGCCTTAGTTACGTTTGTCTGTTTTTGTCCAGAATATTGAGCCATTGAAACTGAAACAGTGCATCCCAAATGGAGGCAACAAACAATGTACCAGGCCAGCTGGGATATACAACCTCATAGCAATATTTTTGGGACTACCAAGAAAGGTATTGGTGAACTATATCAATCATGATTTGAACTATATCAATCTATTCTGCCAACAATGCCTAAGTGTACATCATGGAACGTAGAGTCAAATGTAACCTATTTTTAAAAAGTTGGTTTTGTAGCATAAACTGGGGAATTTTATATTTTTTACTAATATTATGATTGTCTGCTTTTTTTTTTTATCTGCAAATTAGTTCAAATACTGTCAGTTCCACTTTAGGTCACTGGGTTACTTTCCGTGCTAAATGTGAAATGTTTTTTGCAATGGGTAGTAATAGTTGTATATTTCGATTGGGAAATATTTCGATTGTGTTTTTCCATTCTTATGATTGGGACCTACTGGTTTATTATATCCACGTTATGGTCTGCTTATCCTTTAAGATCAGGTTGTGTGTGACTGCTGTCTTTCCATCAGCCCTAAGCAGTGCTGTAGTAGTGCCTGGAGGTGTGTGTGAGTGTAATATGTATGTATGTATATATCCCAAGTGATCTGCCCAGCGAAGGAAAGGCACCTCATGTGAAAATGATGTTCTCCTATCGATTTCTCAAATTTTCAATAAAATAAAAAAATACAAAAATGTCATGGTCTAAGTCCACAACAATGCTTAAACCAGATCAATCCGATTGGGTGGGCCTGTCAGGGCCTGGTTCCCCAATGGCTGGGCCTGTCCACCCAGGCCCAGCCATGTCTACACCCCTGATGCAAACAGCACATGAGGACAATTGCGCATCACAAATAGCCCACTAACCAACACTTAGTACTAAACATTTTCAACACCTGGTTTGCATACCCATTGTTGTCTTAGTTAGCATTTACTGGTAGATATCATAAGTTAAAAGGTCTTTCCTACCCTCCGGCTACGGATGTCGTTCTTCTGTGAGCTGCTCCATGCCAAAACCAGCTGAGAGCTGAACACTGTTGCTGCCTGCAGATGATATTCCGCTGAAACTAGGCTGTGTGCGGCGCACACGTGAATATATTTCACGTGATGCCCACTGAAAAAAAGTGGGTATACAGTTTATACCTGCATTTACCCTCCACTACACCACTGGCATTTTTGTTTTTACAATGAGTGCACTCCTACATGAGTGGGCTGGTATTACAGTTCTTTCAGAATCAAGAACCTGGTCTCAAGGCCACATATTGAGTGAATAATCAGGAATATATTGTTCCTGGGACAGTAGCCTACTAGCCCTAGCTAAATAAGTCATCAGAGGAATAATCAGTTAGTCACCGAGCCTTCACCCCTATTGGCCAGTGCTGTACCAGCCAGGTCCGTGTGTCTCTCCCTTTCTGTTCCTGACTCCCGGAGCAGTTGACCTCTTCATTGACTGCTGGTAGAGGTAGGCTGCAGCAGAGAGATCGATTGTCCTATCTATAGGTAATACCCAGTTTTACTTAAGCATCCCTCATTTACGCTGCTGCAGACCCTAGAGCAGCTTTCCTATTACATTATTATTTCTCTCGCCATGTTGGCGGTTGGTGAACCCGGTTCAGCTGCCCTTCGTGCCGGGTAGGTGAAGTGTTCCCATTTTGAACCATTTTATTTGTCTTGAGGTAAAAACTCTGCCTTCCCGCCATGCCCGGAGAGCAAATCAAGTGCACTATAGGCTTACCGCTGACCAATCGGATGGCTCAGATTACCGTGTCCGCTATAAGGTAGCAAGCTAAAAAATAAAAACTACAGCAAAGCTGGTACTGTGAGATTTCAAAATGTTTAAGATCATGACTAGAGACACTCAACGAATAGAGCAAAGAGCTTCTGTTTTTTGTCAGTTAATGTTGACCTTCTTACTCGGCAATATCAACACGTTGCTAGCCATAAAATGTCCACTCGCGCTACAACAAGCACTGCAGCTGCAATGAATGAGTAGGACAGTGTATCTATAGGCTTGCGTTATTATTAGCTGATTGGGTCTTTTTTTAATATAGAGGAATTTCACTTTCTCTGTTCGTAGGAGCAGCACCGTGAATTTGAGCGTGACCCTCAGTCTGCTGCTCTGTCAGTCCGCCGAGGCTGACCATCAGATGCAGGCACCATCAGCCCAGTAAAATAAAAATGTCAATATTGAAACGTATGTTCACTCAGCTGTGCCTCACAAGTAATAAAACAACTGATGTATTACCGGTGTGGTCATATAGCCTACCTCAATTTTTTTTTACATGGCACGAACAACAGTACATTGGCAGGGCAATTGGATTAAAGCCAATATGTAGTAATAATGTATTGGGATTACTCAAAGTAATTTTGACCCTAGTGCCATGGCATTACTCTGACAGTGTATGTGTGCCTCTGTATCTTTTAATGAGTGTAGCTAGTCTTGGTATAGGAAACAGCCCAGTAGTCGGAATCACAGTATGTTGGTTATCTCTCTGTGTGTCACTTCATTGATCCGGTCATGTGACTGATTGGCTCAGCGAGTGCTCACCTATTTTCCAGGTCTGAATTAGCAATGGACTGTTTTCTTTCTTTTCTTGTTTTTATTTGATATCCGCCCTCGTAGTTTACGTTATGACGTCTGGTTGAATCTCCCAAGGACATCTGGCCGCGTCGCCATGTCTCATTGGAGCAACAATACAAAAATGCTGACAAATCTTGAGACTATTTTTCTCAATTGAACATTTTCTCCCGACCTGATTCCCCATGTACGAAGCAGAACTCGGTGTGTATAAAGAAGGTCCTTATCAGAGATAGAGCAGCACTGCTGCCCCCCCCCCCCCCCCCCCCCCCCCCCCCACCACCACCATATTTCACACCACAAACCAGCCGACGTGTATGTGTCTGTTTTCATTCCAGGACAAGCTTGGGTAAGCCCAGAAGGCTGCAGGCAAAAGAGAGACAGGCTGGTGTGGAGAATGCTAAGCTGGTAACCATCCACCCATACTGGATAAATACCTAGAGGAACACACACACCCAGAGACATATACACACACACACTTGGAAAGGTTGTGTCCGGGGTTGTGGTAAATTCGATTTTTATTCAGTCAATTTAGGGGATGAATTGGACAGTTAGTACAACAGTATGAACACGTTTTATGACCGTAGCTGGTAGATGTGACCTAGAGTCAGTGGCCATTCCATAGTTATAAAATAACTAACCCACGTATTGGGCAGATCAGTAATCTGCCCTGTGTGTGTGTGTGTGTGCACGTGGGGAGCAGGGCCAAAAGGGGAACGAGTGTTAGCTTTCCTAAGACAAACACCTTTCTCGTTTTCTCCCTTTGGTTGGCGTTGCCAGCAGGAGGCCCCATTGGCCATTTGTTGGCTTTGGAGGGCTTGTGAAATGTGATACAGGAGAATACACGGGTGTGTGTCTGTGTGTTGCAGTCTTCTTTCTGCAAATGTATGGATGGGTATGTGTTTAATTTCTTGAGTGTTAGCGACCAAATGCAACAGTTTCTGTCAAAGATGTCATGATGTCACGGATTAACTCTCCACTTCTCTGGCATCGGCCATCTAGCACATACAATGGCATTTGTTCGGTGTGTGTGTATTTAGTTACATCATCTGTAACCTCTCTTTGCCCTCTTCATCCCTCTTGTCCTCTCTATCAGCAGGCTGGCTCATCTGTACTATGTTTAGCCTGGTTATCCAGTCTGTTCTGGCTCATCCTCTCACTACACACACACTGAACTGGTGGATAATGGCATCTCATTTGGCAATGAAATGCTGAGAGAGAGAGGGAGGGATGCTGAGAGAGGGAGGGAGGGATGCTGAGAGAGAGGGAGGGATGTTGAGGGAGAGAGGGAAACTGAGAGAGGGAGGGAGGGAGGGATGCTGAGGGAGGGAGGGAGGGATGCTGAGGGAGGGAGGGGGGGATGCTGAGGGAGGAAGGGAGGGATGCTGAGGGAGGGATGCTGAGAGGGAGCCTGACACAAACCTTAACCCTTACCTTAATAATTTGGAGTTCTGGCCTCCCGGGTGGCGCAGTGGTCTAGAGCACTGCATCGCAGTGCTAACTGCGCCACCAGAGTCTCTGGGTTCGCGCCCAGGCTCTGTCGCAGCCGGCCGCGACCGGGAGGTCCGTGGGGCGACGCACAATTGGGCTAGCGTCGTCCGGGTTAGGGAGGGTTTGGCCGGTAGGGATATCCTTGTCTCATCGCGCTCCAGCGACTCCTGTGGCGGGCCGGGCGCAGTGCGCGCTACCCAGGGGGGCCAGGTGCACGGTGTTTCCTCCGACACATTGGTGCGGCTGGCTTCCGGGTTGGAGGCGCGCTGTGTTAAAGAAGCAGTGCGGCTTGGTTGGGTTGTGCTTCGGAGGACGCATGGCTTTCGACCTTCGTCTCTCCCGAGCCCGTACGGGAGTTGTAGCGATGAGACAAGATAGTAATTACTAGCGATTGGATACCACGAAAATTGGGGGAGAGACGAGTGACCGTTTTCCAAATTAACTCTTAAAGATATAAATATCTCTTACATTTCAGTCATCAATCAGTCATTAATTAATTTTTGCCTTATATCAGTCTCATTCTGAATGTTGCAAAATCCTTTATCCGATATCTAGCATAAAGGATGTATCAGCGAAATACAAATTTGCTTAATTATTTATTTACTAACTAGCTAAATAATCACACAGAATTACATAAACACAAACAGAATAGCTTACACATTGATTACTACATAACACAATGAAAGGTCCCTAGTGGACTAAACCGATATGACGGCTTTGTCACGCCCTGGCCTTAGTATTCTTTGTTTTCTTTATTATTTTAGTTAGGTCAGGGTGTGACATGGGGAATGTTTGTGTTTTGTCGGTTTTGGGTGGTTATATGGAGAAGGGGGTGTTGGGTGTAGTGTATGGGTTTGTGTTGAGTGTATGTGTCTAGCTGTGTCTATGTTGGGTGTAGTTGTCTAGGAAAGTCTATGGTTGCCTGAATGGGTTCCCAATTAGAGACAGCTGATTTCTGTTGTCTCTGATTGGGAGCCATATTTAAGGTAGCCATAGGCTTTAGTTTGGGGTGGGTAATTGTATATGTCTATGTTATACGTTTGTAGCCTGTGTGTGCACTACGTTTTATTAGCTTCACAATCGTTTATTGTTTTTGGTTAGTTCGTAAGTGTTTCGTTTTGCCTTCTTCTAAAATAAAAGAAGATGGCTTATTTTCCAAATGCTGCGTTTTGGTCCGTCTCTCCCCCACACGATCGTGACAGAATTACCCACCAATACAGGACCAAGCATCATGTAAAGCGGCAACAGGACCCACCTACACAGGATTCTTGGACATGGGAGGAGATACTGGATGGTAAGGGACATTGGGCACAACCGGGAGAATATCGCCTCCCTCGTGAAGAGCTGGAGGCAGCGAAAGCCGAGAGGAGGCGATATGAGGAGGCAGCACGGAAGCAAGGCTGGAGACCCGTGAGTAATACCCCAAATTTTTTGGGGGAGGGGCTCATGGGGAGTGTGGCGAGTCCAGATGGGAGATCTGCGTCAACTTCCCGTGCTACCCGTGAGGACTCTAAGAGGGAACCTGAGCCAGTCGGGCTGATATTGGAGGTGAGAAATGGGAATGATACAGAGACTGTTAAGGATTTATTGGGGAGGTTGGAAGAGAGTGAAATGAGGGAGCTGCTGTGTTGGTGCGTGAGGCACAAGATCCACCCGACAGAGCGTGTGCGGGATGTGATGTTACCTGAGTCAGCTCTCCATGCTCGTCCTGATGTGCGTGCTAACCGTCTGGGAATGACAGTCCCACGAACCAGGCCTCCTGTACGCCTCCCTAGTCCTGCACCTCCTGTATTAGCCCCACGTACTAACTCTCCTGTGACAGTCCCCAGCCCAGTACCACCAGTGCCTCCTCCACGCACTAGCCCTATGGTGCGTGTCTCCAGCCCTTTACCACCAGTGCCTAAACCACGCACCAAGCCTCCTGTGTGTCCCCAGAGTCCTGTGCGTCCTGTTGCTGCTCCCCGCACTAGCCCTGAGATACGTGTCCCCAGTCCGGTACCACCAGTTCCGGCACCACGCACTAGGCCTAATGTGCGCTCCCAGGGTCCAGTATGCCCTGTTCCTTCTCCCCGCACTAGCCCTGAAATGCGTGTCCCCAGCCCGGTACCACCAGTTCCGGCACCACGCACCAGGCCTACGTGCGCCTCAGCCGGCCAGAGTCTGCCGTCTGCACAGCGATGCCTGAACTGCCCGTCTGCCAAGCGCCATCTGAGCCATCCGTCTACCCAGCGCCATCTGAGCAATCCGTCTACCCAGCGCCATCTGAGCCATCCGTCTACCCAGCGCCATCTGAGCCATCCGTCTGCCCCGAGCCATTAGAGCCGCCCGTCTGTCCCGAGCCGTCAGAGCCGTTCGTCAGTCAGGAGCCGCTAGAGCCATTCGTCAGACAGGATCTGCCAGAGCCGCCAACCAGACAGGATCTGCCAGAGCCGCCAACCAGACAGGATCTGCCAGAGCCGCCAACCAGACAGGATCTGCCAAAGCCGCCAACCAGACAGGATCTGCCAGATCCGCCAGCCAGCCATGTGCGGCCAGATCCGCCAGCCAGCCATGAGCGGCCAGATCCGTCAGCCAGCCATGAGCGGCCAGATCCGTCAGCCAGCCATGAGCGGCCAGATCCGTCAGCCAGCCATGAGCAGCCAGATCCGTCAGCCAGCCATGAGCAGCCAGATCTGTCAGCCAGCCATGAGCAGCCAGATCCGTCAGCCAGCCATGAGCAGCCAGATCCGTCAGCCAGCCATGAGCAGCCAGATCCGTCAGCCAGCCATGAGCAGCCAGATCCGTCAGCCAGCCATGGGCCGTCCCTCAGTCCGGAGCTGCCGTCCCTCAGTCCGGAGCTGCAGTCCCTCAGTCCGGAGCTGCAGTACCTCAGTCCGGAGCTGCAGTACCTCAGTCCGGAGCTGCCGTTCCTCAGTCCGAAGCTGCCCCTTATCCTGGTGCTGCCCCTTATCCTGGTGCTCTCCCTTATCCTGGTACTGCCCCTTAGTCCGGAGCTGCCCCTTAGTCCGGAGCTGCCCCTTAGTCCGGAGCTGCCCCTTAGTCCGGAGCTGCCCCTTAGTCCGGAGCTGCCCCTTAGTCCGGAACTGCCCCTTAATTCAGTGGGGTTAATGTGGAGGGGGGTCATTTGGAGGAAGCTACGGAGGCGGTTAGTGACTGTGGTGGGGTGGGGACCACGACCAGTGCCGGAGCCGCCACCGTGGAAGGAAGCCCACCCAGACCCTCCCCTAGACTGTGTGCTGGTGCGCCCGGAGTTCGCACCTTAAGGGGGGGGTTATGTCACGCCCTGGCCTTAGTATTCTTTGTTTTCTTTATTATTTTAGTTAGGTCAGGGTGTGACATGGGGAATGTTTGTGTTTTGTCGGTTTTGGGTGGTTATATGGAGAAGGGGTTGTTGGGTGTAGTGTATGGGTTTGTGTTGAGTGTATGTGTCTAGCTGTGTCTATGTTGGGTGTAGTTGTCTAGGAAAGTCTATGGTTGCCTGAATGGGTTCCCAATTAGAGACAGCTGATTTCTGTTGTCTCTGATTGGGAGCCATATTTAAGGTAGCCATAGGCTTTAGTTTGGGATGGGTAATTGTATATGTCTATGTTATACGTTTGTAGCCTGTGTGTGCACTACGTTTTATTAGCTTCACGATCGTTTATTGTTTTTGGTTAGTTCGTAAGTGTTTAGTTTTGCCTTCTTCTAAAATAAAAGAAGATGGCTTATTTTCCAAATGCTGCGTTTTGGTCCGTCAATCCTCCACACGATCGTGACAGGCTTGTTACACCTAATGAAAAGGGAGGGGCATGTAAGAAAGAGCGTGAGAAAAAACAAAGGACTTCACTATCGTACGTACAGCAGAGAACTATGCTCATGGAAATGCTAATATTTTGCACAAGAATGGCCACTCATTCGAAAATAATTGCAATGTACATATTTACAATTGTATGGATTTTGTCTCTGAAATCACCGGTCCATTTTCTGGAGAGTCAGTCGACAAAGTCTCTGATTGTCTACCAGAGGTCACCATGTCCTTTGTAGTCGTAGCTTGTTCACTTTTAGAGGGGGGGAGGAATATCTGGTGCCTATGATCCTACCCCAACAGGGCATTTCTGAAAATGCTGAGAGCATTTTCAGAAATGACGACTTGGTGGCACATGACACGTACAAGGCAAGCAGGTACGAACTCCGTAAATCAATGGATTTGCAAAAATTCGAATCGATGTTTGACAGATGAGCTTAACACATTCTTTTCATGCTTCGAGGCAGACAATACCGAACCATACAAGAAGACCCTCGCTGATCCGGAAGACTAGGTGCTTTCGCTCTCCAAGGCTGACGTGGGCAAACGAGTGGCGCAGCAGTTTAAGACACTGCATTTCAGTGCTAGAGGTGTCACTACAGACCCTGGTTCGATTCCAGGCTGTATCACAACCGCCCGTAATTGGGATTCCCATAGGGCGGCGTTCAATTGGCCAAGCGTCGTCCGGGTTAGGGTTTGGCTGAGGTAGGCCGTCATTGCAAATAAGAATTTGTTCTTAACTGACTTGCCTAGTTAAATAAAGGTAACAAAAAAAAATACAAACTCTCGAGTCAATACTCACAAAACTGCCGGCCCAGGCGGCATCCCTGGCCGCGTCCTAAGAGTGTGCGCTTGAATGGCGGGCGTCTTCTCAGACATCTTCAACTTGTCCCTGTTCCAGGCCGTAGTCTCCACTTTCTTCAAGGAACACTAGACCCACTCCAATTTGCCTACAGATCAACGGAAGATGCCATTTCCAGCGCTATTCACATGGCCCTAGCAAATCTGGACAAGAGGAACACCTATGTGAGAATGCTGTTCATTGACCTCAGTTCAGCATTCAACACTATTGTTCCCTCAAGATCACCATCAAGCTCAGAGCCCGGGGTCTGGACACTACCCTCTGCAACTGGATCCTGGACTTCCCGATGGGCAGAACACAGGCTGTGAGGATAGGCAACAACACCTCCTCTACACAGACTCTCCCCGGGGATGTGTCCTAAGCCCTCTGCCAGTTTCTACCCTGTTCACCCACGACTGTGTGGCTCTGTACGACGCCAACTCCATCAAGTTTGCTGACGACACCATGGTTGTAGGCCTGACCGACATTGTGGTGCCAGGACAGCAACCAATCCCTCAACGTCAGCTTAACAAAGGGGTTGTATACGGCCCAGTACATCAATGGGGCCGTGTTCCCACACATCCAGGACATCTACTTGAAACAGTGCTGAGGAAGTCCCGCAGCATCATCAAAGACCCCACACACCTCAGCAACGAGCTGTTCTCTCCCTTACCGTCGGGCAGACGGTATCGGAGCATGAGGTCTGGTACCAACAGGCTCAGAGACAGTTTCTATCTACAAACCATCAGACTGCTGAACACTTGAACTGGACTGACTCTTTTGCACTTTAGCAAATAGGCCCTAACTTATGCACACACACCCACACATACATCTATACAGTACATTCATGCTACACACATCACAACTGCTGCTACCAGACTCTTGTTTACTATTGCTAACGCTATACAATTTATACACTTGAGCCCAACCCCCCCTTTCCTGATACATATGTAAATGTTGTACTTTCAATTGTGCCTTTCTGTATTATACCTTTGCTAAAAATGTTATTCTATTCTCCAAAGGCATTTACTTTGTTTGTATTCTTATCTTTAACAAAAAATATATATATATTTGTTGCCATGTTGAGAAGGACCCTGTAAGTAAGCATTTTGTTGGACGGTGTATACCATCTGCATCCTGCACATATGACGACTAAAACCTAAGGACACAGGGAGGAAGACCGGGAGCAGGGCGAAGAGAGAGAAAGAGAACAGTGTGGGGAGGGTGTGTCTGATAAACATTTACACATCAGTCTGTGCGTAGGACAGGAGTGACGTGTGTTCTGAGCGGCGCAGGCAGTCTTGTGGTTTCGACATTAGCTTAATTGGGATTGGGATAATTGTCGGCAATGAGGGAGAGCTTCTCGACGGTCCGATCAGACCGTCTCCTCCATTTCTCTCTCATCCCCACCCTTCCCATTTCACTCATTTTCTTCTGAAGCAATGAGGCCTTTCTCTGTTCCGGTCCAGTGGTTTTGTTCTGGCTCCAAATTGTCCCCCTCCTCCTCTTTCTTCTACTCTCCTGCTTCGTCCCCCTCTCCTCTTCTAGAATTAGAGAACGCACAGGCCCGTATCCAATATCTCTCCTTTAATTGGTGTTCTACGGCAAGAGAGCGGGGATGGCGGTTATACTTATTAGGTAAATCAAAGTTATTTATATAGCCCTTCTTACATCAGCTGATATCTCAAAGTGCTGTACAGAAACCCAGCCTAGATGTGATTTATACAGGGATTTCGTCCATCACGCACAACACACTTACTTAAGTTACCAATCTAATTGAAGTCCGTGTCCAAACTCAGATAAACACACACACAAACAAGGCAATCAGTGCCTTCCATCCTATGCTAAAGAAAGGGGGAATGGGCACACATAGATATGCAAGACCTTTAGTTCAACAGGTCAACATTCACAAGGCCGCAGGGCCAGACGCATTACCAGGACGTGTACTCTGAGCATGCACTGACCAACGGGCACGTGTCTTCGCCGACATTTTCAACCTCTCCCTGACTGAGTCTGTAATACCAACATGTTTCAAGCAGACCGCCATAGTCCCTGTGCCCAAGAACACGAAGGTAACCTGCCTAAATAACCACCGACCCGTAACGCTCACGTCTGTATCCATGAAGTGCTCTGAAAGGCTGGTCATGGCTCACATCAACACCATTATCCCAGAAACCCTAGACCCAATCCAATTTGCATACCGCCCCAACAGATCCACAGATGATGCAATGTCTATTGCACTCCACACTGCCCTTTCACAACTGGACAAAAGGAACACCTATGTGAGAATGCTGTACATTGACTACAACTCAGCGTTTAACACCATAGTGCCCTCAAAGCTCATCACTAAGCTAAGGAACCTGGGACTAAACACCTCCCTCTGCAACTGGATCCTGGACTTCCTGACGGGCCGCCCCCAGGTGGTGAGGGTAGGTGACAATACATCCGCCACGCTGATCCTCAACACAGGGGCCCCTCAGTGGTGCATGCTAAGTCCCCTCCTGTACTCCCTGTTCACTCATGACTGCACGGCCAGGCATGACTCCAACACCATCATTACGTTTGCCAAGGACACAACAGTGGTAGGCCTGATCACAGACAACAATGAGACATCCTATAGGGAGGAGGTCAGAGACCTGACCGTGTGGTGCCAGAATAACAACCTATCCCTCAACGTAACCAAGACTAAGGAGATGATTGTGGACTACAGGAAAAGGAGGATCGAACACGCCCCCATTCTCATCGACGGGGCTGTAGTGGAGCAGGTTGAGAGCTTCAAGTTCCTTGGCGTCCACATCACCAACAAACTAACATGGTCCAAGCACACCAAGACAGTTGTGAAGAGGGAACGACAAAACCTATTCCCCCTCAGGAGACTGAAAATACTTGGCATGAGTCCTCAGGTCCTCCAAAAAGTTCTATAGCTGCACCATCGAGAGCATCTTGACGGGTTGCATCACTGCCTGGTATGGCAACTGCTCGGCCTCCGACCGCAAGGCACTACAGAGGGTAGTGCGTACGGCCAAGTACATCACTGGGTCCAAGCTTCCTGCCATCCAGGACCTCTTTACCAGGCAGTGTCAGAGAAAGTCCCTAAAAATTGTCAAAGACTCCAGCCACCCTGGTCATAGACTGTTCTCTCTGCTACCGCATGGCAAGCTGTACCGGAGCGCCAAGTCTAGGTCCAAGAGGATTCTAAACAGCTTCTACCCCCAAGCTATAAGACTCCTGGTCTAATCAGATGGCTACCCAGACTATTTGCATTGTCCCAATCTCCACTCTTTTACGCTGCTGTTAATATACACGAAAACAAGATACTATACAAAATAGCAAACGTACTAACCGTCACAGTCCCGTGTGGCACAAACACTGACACAGGAAACAACCACCCACAAAATCCCAACACAAAACAAGCCACCTATATATGATTCTCAATCAGGGACAACGATTGACAGCTGCCTCTGATTGAGAACCATATTAGGCTGAACACAGAAACAGACAAACTAGACACACAACATAGAATGCCCACCCAGCTCACGTCCTGACCAACACTAAAACAAGCAAAACACATAAGCACTATGGTCAGGACGTGACACAGCTCCACAGCCTGTGCTACTAGGCTTCAGAGACACTCACGGGTTAGATGAACTACGACTTAAAATAGTAATCTAGGCCCATATTTATCTAATCTATATTCAAACCTGGTATCTTTGTACAACAGTAGCACTTTGGGTAGAGTTATGTGCGGTACTCATGATAATATCAATGCAACTACACATTTTCAATAGTGTTCATTGATCTACAATGTTCTCCCTTGCCTTCGTCAGATCCTTCCTCCTCCCTTGTTGACAGAGAGAGAGTGTGTGTACCGGTAGGAACATACGAAAAATTAAAGGGCATAATAAATTATCTGTATAATAAATTGGCCCATAACAATTCCAGTGCTCGTCCAGTAACCAAATGATGATCATCAAATAAAATGTTATTTGACACCTGAAACCCCACCTCTTTAAGTAAAGTAATCCTTCTAACCCCCCCCCCCTTAAAAGATTTAGATGCACTATTGTAAAGTGGTTGTTCCACTGGATATCCTAAGGTGAATGCACCAATTTGTAAGTCGCTCTGGATAAGAGCGTCTGCTAAATGACTTAAATGTAAATGTAAATGTTATTTGTGACATGCGACGAATACAACGGGTCTAGTAGACCCTACAGTGAAATGCTTACTTACAAGCACTTAACTAACAATGTAGTTAAGAAAAATACAAAAGAAAATAACTTAAAGTAACAAATATTTAAAGAGCAGAAATAAAATAACCGTACCAATGCTATATATAAACACTGGTTAGTCAAGGTAATATGTACATGTAGGTAGAGATATTAAAGTGACTACACATAGATAATAGGAGGTTAGCCTGTTGAGGATAGAGAGCGCTATTTACACTTTGGGGGAAAATCGTGCCCAATTTAAACGGCCTTGTACTCTATTCTTGCTCGTACAATATGCATATTATTATTAGTATTAGATAGAAGTCACTCTAAAGTTTCTAAAACCGTTTGAATTATATCTGTGAGTAAAACAGAACTCATTTTGCAGCAAACTTCCTGTCAGAAAGTGAAAAATCTCAAATCGAGGCTCTGTTCCAGGCCCCCCCTATCATTTTGCTTGAGATTTATGACTATACATGCACTTCATACGCCTTCCACTAGATGTCAATAGGCTGTGAGAGGTGAAATGGGGTCTCAATCTCTTTCTATGGTCAAAAGAGAGAGCTTGGAATGACATGACCCCAGAATTCGTTTGTTCAGGAAGCGAATAAAGGTCACCAGTATTGGCTTCTGAAAAGCAATCGTTATAGACGTCTTATATCTCTGGCTTTGATTTTATTTGATAAATGTGAAAATATCATCGTAAAGTATGTTTTTTCACTATAGTTTTATTAGATTATTGAATTTTTTTAGGGAGTTTAGACGTGTTGCGTTCTTTGCGTTTGGTGATGAAGGAGAGCTTAGCGCCACTTAGCTTGTTTTGCTTGCTCATTCGAGAGGGAAAAATGCCATTCTAAAACCAAACAACGATTGTTCCCGACAAAGGACCCCTTGTACAACATTCTGATGGAAGCTCAACAAAAGTAGGACCCATTTATGATGCTATTTCATATATCTGTCGGAACATGTTTACTAATAGTTTACTAATTTGCGCCGAGATTTTGGGCACGCTCTCGCTATAACGTAAGCTGGATGTCGTAATGAATTTTTTTTTAGAATTCTAACACGGCGATTGCATTAAGAACTAGTGTATCTATCATTTCCTATACAACATGTAATAACATTTTTAGTAATGTTTATGAATAGTTATTTGGTCAGAATATGTGAGAGTCAGAAAAATATCCGGACGTTCTGGGAAAAAGATGCTACGTTAGCACAATGTATAACCACTGATTTCAGCTCTAAATATGTACATTTTCGAACAAAACATAAGTGTATGTATAACCTGATGTTATAGGACTGTCATCTGATGAAGCCTATCAAGGTTAGTCAAAAATTATATATCTTTTGCTGGTTTGTTACGATCGCTAACTTTTGCTACTGGTAAATGGCTTGTGTTTCTGGCTATTGTGGTAAGCTAATATAATGCTATATTGTGTTTCCGCTGTAAAACACTTAAGAAATCGGAAATATTGGCTGGATTCACAAGATGCTTGTCTTTCATTTTCTGTACACCATGTATTTTTCAGAAATGTTTTATGTTGAGTATTTAGGTATTTCAGGTTGGTGTCTGTAATTACTCTGGCTGCTTCGGTGCTATTTGTGACGGTAGCTGTGATAGTAGCTGCAATGTAAAACTGATTTATAGCTCAAATATGCACCTTTTTCGAACAAAACATAGATTTATTGTGTAACATGTTATAAGACTGTCATCTGATGAAGTTGTTTCTTGGTTAGTTTGGTTGGTTCTTGGTTAGTTTGGTTGGTTTTGTGCATGCTACCTGTGCTGTGAAAAATGTCTGTGCTTTTATATTTGTATTTGGTGGTGAGCTAACATAAATATACGTGGTGTTTTCGCTGTAAAACATTTTAAAAATCGGACATGTTGGCTGGATACACAAGATGTTTATCTTTCATGAGCTGTATTGGACTTGTTAATGTGTGAAAGTTAAATATTAAAAAAAAAAAAAAATTGAATTTCGCTCTCTGCCTTTTCAGTGGATTGTGGGAGGAGTGGCGCTAGAGGAACCCCTGTCCTAGACAGGTTAAATCTTGAAAACTTACCACGCTGCACATTGGTCCTCCGATCCTTCTCGCCTCTCCTCGTCTGAGGAGGAGGAAGAGCTAGACTGCCGTTACAAGCTATCAGTTATGGTGAGCAGGATCTGACGTGTCATCCCGACCTCCCACTCCGGTCTGTCCTAGTTCCAGGTTACCACCTGCAAGACTCGAGACAACACTACAAGCCTGAAGACCAGAGAGTAGGATAAAATGTGAACACTTTCTCTGTTACTAATATCCCTCAAACTACCAACTGGGGTAATTTTGACCCCAGAGTCATATTTTTTGATCATAGACTGAAGGTGGTTTTATTAAATTCTTCCAATATTTCATGACTTTGTCACTCAAATTTTTCTTAATAAATCAAAATCATTATTTTGTGTTTCTGTATCATTATGGATGTAAGAAGTGCGCTGAGAGTCAGGAAGCAAGTACAGGGAGTGAGTGATTTAATCAGTAAATGAAACATAAAACAAAACAAGAAACACGAACAATGCACAGACATAAAACTGAAACAAACGTTGACGCCTGGGGAAGGAACCAAAGGGAGTGACATAGGGAAGGTAATCAGGGAAGTGATGGAGTCCAGGTGAGTCTGACGACGTGCAGGTGCGCCATATGGTGACAGGTGTACACCATAATGAGCAGTCTGGTGACCTAGAGGCCGGAGAGGGCGCACACGTGACAGTACCCCCTCCCCGATGCGCGGCTCTAGCCGCAGGACGCCACCCAAAATGACGATCCCGGAGAACAGGAGCGGACCGGTCACCTCTCCTGAGGTGAGGGAAACCTGTCGGTCCGGTTGAGACGCGGGAGCATGGCAACCTAGAGCGCCAGAGAGAGCATACGTGACGGTACCCCCTCCCCGGCGCGTTCGGCTCCAGGCGCAGGATGCCAACCAAAGGGACGATCCCAGGGATCTGGAGCGGACCGGTCACCCCTGCTGATGCGTGAGAACCTGTTGCCAGCTGGGGCGCGGGAACCTGACAGACCGGCTGAGGCAGGGGAGCCTGACGAGCCGGGGAGCCTGGCGATCTGGCTGAGGCATGAGAGCCTGTAGCGGCTCACGGAAACTACATCATTCCCATCAAAAAAAAAAAAAAACTAATGCTTCCCTTAGGTGAGGCGTCATTCTGTAACGATGTGCGCTGAGAGTCGGGAAGCAAGTTCAGGGAGTGAGTGATTTTAATCAATAAACAAAACAAGAATCACGAACAACGCACAGACATGAAGCTGGAACAGAAACAATAACGCCTGGGGAAGGAACCAAAGGGAGTGACATACATAGGGAAGGTAATCAATGATGAAAGTGATGGAATCCAGGTGAGTCTGATGATGTGCAGGTGCGCGTAACGATGGTGACAGGTGTGCGCCATAACGAGCAGCCTGGTGACCTAGAGGCCGGAGAGGGAGCACACAGGACAATGGCCTTTTAAAATTGTCCTTTGGGGTCATTTTGACCCCTCCCAAAAATACCTAATTCCGTCTATAGGAATAGATAGGACCTTTTTAAATCTAGGTTTATCTGGAGATTTAATAACAAGTTATCAATACCACCAGCGGGTGGAGGGGGACATGAGCTGTGTCAGTGCTTTTAACCAGACAGATAATCTGCAGAGATATAGCTTCCTATGTACTCGCCTAAAATGTTACTTTCCTATACCACGTATTCGCGTGACTGTGTACAAAAACAAAAATTACGTTATTCTTGTGCATATACAAATCTGCCATGGGTATAGTTACTTGATAGAACTGCAATACAGATCTACACAGACAGCTCTATTGGTGTGTATTCTCCAAAAACTCATAAAAACCGGGGTTATTTTAGGTAACCTTAAGTTATTATAGGGCAAATCAAAAAAAAAAAAAACATTTATTTGAATCCAAGTTTCTCTGGATACATAATATTAAGTTATACATATAGTGCATTTGGAAAATGTTCAGACCCCTTGACTTTTTCCACATGTTGTTATGTTACTGCTAGGGATGCACAATATATTGGTGAGCATATAGTAGCAAAAAAGGCCAACATTGGCATCGGCCTGATGTCTAGTTTAACACCGATGTGCAAAAACCGATGTCAAAGCTGACATGCATAGGTACATAAGTAGATGTAGTAAGGACGCCAGTAACAATACAGCACTACACACAACAAAAGCAGAAAAATACTAAGCGCACACTTCCAACAACTAACCAAGTTTAAGTTGAGCAGTCGTTTGAAAGTGTAAGAAAATTTCAGCGAGAACTTAAAGGCAAAATCCATTATTGCCAAGATAATGGAATTCATTATGCTGCTTGCTATGGGCATCACAACTGACCTTTGGACCAGCGAAGTCTGCCACATGAGCATGTTGAGTCTGACAGCACAGTGGGTCGACGAGGAATTCGTACGGATGAAAGCCGTATTGCATTCTCAGGAATGTGCTGGTACTCAAACCGCTGCTGCCATTTCAATGGCATTTAAGAACATGTTTGAAACTTGGAAACATGAACACACTCCTAGCGCCATTCGAACAACTGACTCGAGAAATCAACAAATGAACTGTGTCTGCAGCAGACGTGATACCCTCTGGCAGGGCATTGAAACGCCTGCTCAACAAAAATGGACAAGACAGAAACGGACACAGTGCACACCGAGGAAGAGAGGCCACGGACAGACAGACAGACAGACAGCTGAAACTTCCCTGCTTGACATGTTTGATGAAATCCTGGTTGAGAATGAAACGACTGAACAAAGGAACAACGAAACAGCACAGCAAGTAAGTGAATGAAATAGGTATTGATTATGTTTTACTGGTAATGGGGACATACGTAAATGCCAACAAAATAACTTTTTGGTTGATGTGTGTGTGTGTGTGTGTGTGTATATAACCTTTATTTAACTAGGCAAGTCAGTTAAGAAGGAAATTCTTATTTACAATGACTGCCTACCCCGGCCAAACCTGGACGTCGATGGATCAACTGTGCGCCGCCCTATGGGACTCCAGATGATATTGCATGTGAAAGCAAAAAGCCATGAGGTTGAAGGAATTGTCCATAGAGCTCCGAGACAGGATTATGTCAAGGCACAGATCCTGGGAAGGGTACCAAAAAATGTCTGCAACATTGAAGGTCCCCAATAACACAGTGGCCTCCGTCATTCTTAAATAGAAGAAGTTTGGAACCACCAAGACTCTTCATACAACTGGCCGCCCGGCCAAACTTAGCAATTGGGGGAGGAGGGCCTTGGTCAGGGAAGTGACCAAGAACCCGATGGTCACTGACAGAGGTTCAGAGTTCGTCTGTGGAGATGGGAGAACCTTCCAGAAGGACAGCCATCTCTGCAGCACTCCACCAATCAGGCCTTTGTGGTAGTGGCAAGATGGAAGCCACTCCTCAGTAAAAGGCACATGACAGCCAGCTTGGAAGAAACCAGGCACAGCTCATCACCTGGCCAATTCCATCTTGCAAAGCATGGTGGTGGCAGCATCATGCTTTGGGGATGTTTTTCAGGGGCAGAGACTTGAAGACTAGTCAGGGTCAAGGGAAAGATGAACGGATCAAAGTACAGCAATAAAAATCTCTCAATGTCCTACTAGCCTGGCCAAGCCAGAGCCCGGACTTGAACCCGATTTGAACATCTCTGGACAGACCTGAAAATAGTTGTGCAGCAACGCTGCCCATCCAACCTGACAGAGCTTGAGAGGATCTGCAGAGAAGAATGGGAGAAACTCCCCAAATACAATCAATTGTTGTGATATAAATGTAATATTTCAGGGTTTAAAAATACATTTAAAAAAACAGTTTTTGCTTTGTCTTTATCAGGCATTGTTTGTAGATTTGAGGGCTGTAACATAACATGTGGAAAAAGTCCAGTGGTCTGAATACTTTCCGAAGGCACACAAAAGTACGTGGACACCCCTTCAAATGAGTTGAATCAGCTATTTCAGCCACTTCTGTTGCAGACATGTATACAATCAAACACACAGCCATGCAATTTCCATAGACAAACATTGGCAGTAGAATGGCCTTACTGAAGAGCTCAGTGACTTTCAAATTGGATAGGATGCCACCTTTCCAACAAGTCAGTTAATCAAATTTCTGCCCTGCTAGAGCTGCCCCGGTCAACTGTAAGTACTGTTGTTGTGAAGTGTAAACGTCTAGGCGCAACTACAGCTCAGCCGCAAAGTAGTAGGCCACACTACGGGACTGCTACGTGCTGAAGCTCTTAAAAATGGTCTGTCTACGGTTTTCACCTGGGGTGTGTGTGTGGGGAGAGTAGAAATAATTGCCGTGTCTGTCTGACTGAAAGTCCCTGGCTAACTCGTGAGGGATTTTATCCCTAAACATCATCACCACCAAGCTGACACTCAACACGGGGTGTAATTAGTCCCCTCGTCGTGTGTAGGCCAGTGCCGTGGTAGGTTCCGTGTTCCTTGTCAATCATTGACTTATTTGTGAAATTGCAGTCAGACAATATCTTCTTTAAGTAAATCAATTGAACCTTTATTAATGCAATTGCAGACAGAACTTGACAATGGAAACACAGCATGTATATTTCAGAGTAAGTTCTGCAATCAACCAAAGGGCGCAGCTGATTTATATACAGTTGAAGTCGGAAGTTTACATACACCTTAGCCAAATACATTTAAACTCAGTTTTTCACAATTCCTGACATTTAATCCTAGTAAAAATTCCCTGTCTTAGGTCGGTTAGGATCACCACTTTATTTTAAGAATGTGAAATGTCAGAATAATAGTAGAGAATGATTTATTTCAGCTTTTATTTATTTCATCACATTCCCAATGGGTCAGAAGTTTACATACACTCAGTTAGTATTTGGTAGCATTGCCTTTAAATGATTTAACTTGGGTCAAACGTTTCAGGGAGCCTTCCACAAGCTTCCTACAATAAGTTGGGTGAATTTTGGCCCCTGACAGAGCTGATGTAACTGAGTCAGATTTGTAGGCCTCCTTGCTCACACATGCTTTTTCAGTTCTTCCCACACATTTTCTATAGGATTGAGGTCAGGGCTTTGTGATGGCCACTCTAATACATTGATTTTGTTGTCCTTAAGCCATTTTGCCACAACTTTGGAAGTATGCTTGGGGTCATTGTCCATTTGGAAGACCCATTTGCAACCAAGCTTTAACTTCCTGACTGATGTCTTGAGATGTTGCTTCAATATATTCACATAATATTCCTTTCTCATGATGCCATGTATTTTGTGAACTGCACCAGTCCCTCCTGCAGCAAAGCACCCCCACAACATGATGCTGCCAACCCCATGCTTCACAATTGGGATGGTGTTCTTCGGCTTGCAAGCCTCCCCATTTTTCCTCCAAACATAATGATGGTCATTATGGCCAAACAGTTCTATTTTTGTTTCATCAGACCAGACGACATTTCTCCAAAAAGTATGATCTTTGTCCACATGTGCAGTTGCAAACCGTAGTCTGGCTTTTTTATGGCGTTTTTGGTGCAGTGGCTTCTTCCTTGCTGAGCGGCCTTTCAGGTTATGTCGATATAGGACTCGTTTTACTGTGGATATAGATAATTTTCTACCTGTTTCCTCCAGCATCTTCACAAGGTCCTTTTCTGTTCTTCTGGGATAGATTTGCACTTTTCACGCCAAAGTACGTTCATCTTGTAACGGCTGTCCTCCTCTTCTTCATTCGAAGAGGAGCAGGGATTGAACCAAGGCGCAGTGGAGTTTGAATACATAATGAATTTATTGACAAGACGAAAAAACACGAACTTGACTATACACTAACAAAAACAAATAAACGGTGTAGAACAGATCTGAACGACGGACTCACATAACACACGAGAACGCACGAACAGGGAAAAAAGCCTACACATAAATGACACTTAACAAACAAACCGAAACCAGTCCCGTGTGGCGCAACGACATA
Organism: Salvelinus fontinalis; assembly: GCF_029448725.1. Lineage (NCBI taxonomy): Eukaryota > Metazoa > Chordata > Actinopteri > Salmoniformes > Salmonidae > Salvelinus > Salvelinus fontinalis. The sequence goes on from NC_074690.1 coordinate 42,441,060, forward strand.
CACAAACACAGGAGACAATCACCCACAACGAACACTGTGACAACGCCTACCTAAATATGACTCTTAATTAGAGGAACGCCAAACACCTGCCTCTAATTAAGAGCCATACCAGGCAACCCAAAACCAACACAGAAACAGAAAACATAGAATGCCCACCCAACCTCACGTCCTGACCAACTAACACACATAACAACTAACATAAATAGGTCAGGAACGTGACATTACCCCCCCCACAAGGTGCGACTCCGGACGCACCAGCACAAAGTCTAGGGGAGGGTCTGGGTGGGCATCTAACCACGGTGGTGGCTCAGGCTCCGGGCGAGGTCCACACCCCACCATAATCCATCCTAGCTTCCTCCCTCTAAGAATGTTCACCCTCTTTTTACCCCCACAAAATCCTCTTAATAACCTCACTAATAAGGACAGCACCGGGACAGAGAGATAAATCAAGACAGAGGGATAGATAAGAATATAGAGGTAGATCAAGATAGAGAGGGAGATCAGGATAGAGGGGCAACTCCGGACTGAAAGGCAGCTCCGGACAGAGAGACAGCTCTGGACTGATGGGCAGTTCTGGGTATCTAGCCGTTTCAGGCTGAAGGGCAGCTCATGGCTGACTGACGAATCTCGACGCTCATGGCTGGCTGACGGCTCTCGACGCTCATGGCAGGCTGACGGCTCTCGACGCTCATGGCAGGCTGACGGCTCTCGACGCTCATGGCAGGCTGACGGCTCTCGACGCTCATGGCAGGCTGACGGCTCTCGACGCTCATGGCAGGCTGACGGCTCTCGACGCTCATGGCAGGCTGACGGCTCTCGACGCTCATGGCGCTCTGAGGGCTCTGGCTGCTCATGGCTCTGGCTGCTCATGGCTCGCTGGCGGCTCTGGCAGATCCTGTCTGGTTGGCGGCTCTGGCAGATCCTGTCTGGTTGGCGGCTCTGGCAGATCCTGTCTGGTTGGCGGCTCTGGCAGATCCTGTCTGGTTGGCGGCTCTGGCAGATCCTGTCTGGTTGGCGGCTCTGGCAGATCCTGTCTGGTTGGCGGCTCTAGCAGATCCTGTCTGGTTGGCGGCCCTGGCAGATCCTGTCTGGTTGGCGGCTCTGGCAGATCCTGTCTGGCTGACGGCTCTAGCGGCTCCTGTCTGGCTGACGGCTCTAGCGGCTCCTGTCTGGCTGACGGCTCTGTAGGCTCATGGCAGATGGGCGACTTTGCAGGCTCATGGCAGACGGGCGGCTTTGCAGGCTCCTGGCAGACGGATGGCTCAGACGGCGCTGGGGAGACGGATGGCTCAGATGGCGCTGGGGAGACGGATGGCTCAGATGGCGCTGGGGAGACGGATGGCTCAGATGGCGCTGGGGAGACGGATGGCTCAGATGGCGCTGGGGAGACGGATGGCTCAGATGGCGCTGGGGAGACGGATGGCTCAGATGGCGCTGGGGAGACGGATGGCTCAGATGGCGCTGGGGAGACGGATGGCTCAGATGGCGCTGGGGAGACGGATGGCTCTGGCCGGATACGGTGCATTGTAGACCTGGTGCGTGGTGCCGGAACTGGAGGCACCGGGCTAAGGATAAGCACCTTCCTACTAGTGCGGGGAGCAGGGACAGGGCACACTGTATTCTCAAAGCCCACTCTATAACTGATGCGTGGTACCGGCACTGGTGACGCCGGGCTGAGGACAAGCACATCAGGATTAGTAGGGGGAGAAGATACAGTTTGTACAGGGCTCTGGAGACGCACTGGTAGCTTAGTGCGTGGGGCCGGAACTGGAGGCACCGGGCTAGATACACGCACTACAGGGAGAGTGCGTGGAGGAGGAACAGGGCTCAGGATACGCACTGGTAGCCTAGTGCGTAGTGTAGACACTGTAGGTACTAGGCTTTTCGGGCTTCCAGCCACGTCTCCTTGCTGCCTCCTCAAACCACCGCTCCTGGGCTTTAGCTGCCTCCCTCTCTTCCTGAGAACGGCGATTTTCTCCTGCCTTAGCCCAGGGACCTTCTCCATTCATTATCTGCTCCCAAGTCCAGAAATCCTTGTTTTCCCGTCCCTTTCTCCGTCGACTCCGCTGCTTGGCTCTGGAGTGGTGGGTGATTCTGTAAAGGCTGTCGCTCTCCTCATCCTCGGATGAGGTGAGGAGAGAAGGATCTTCAGACCAAAATGCAGTTTGCGGGAAATAAGCCATCTTTTTATTTATAACAACGATGAAGATGGCAACACGAAAACAAACACTTTAACAAACTTACAAAATAACAAAACGACGTAGAACGAAACCTGAACATAAACTTACATAACTGAACGTAAACTCACGAACAGGAAACAGACGACATCGAAACGTAACGAACAGCCAAACAGTCCCATATGTGAATATACGTCGAACACGAGAGACATCACGGGAGACAATCACCCACAACGAACACTGTGACAACGCCTACCTAAATATGACTCTTAATTAGAGGAACGCCAAACACCTGCCTCTAATTAAGAGCCATACCAGGCAACCCAAAACCAACACAGAAACAGAAAACATAGAATGCCCACCCAACCTCACGTCCTGACCAACTAACACACATAACAACTAACATAAATAGGTCAGGAACGTGACACATCTCTAGGAGACAGAACGCCTCTCCTTCCTGAGCGGTATGACGACTGCGTGGTCCTATGGTGTTTATACTTGCGTTCTACTATTTGTACAGATGAACGTGGTACCTTCAGGCATTTGGAAATTGCTCCCAAGGAAGAACCAGACTTGTGGAGGTCCACATTTTTTTCCTGAGGTCTTGGCTGATTTCTTTAGATTTTCTCATGATGTCAAGCAAAGAGGCACTGAGTTTGAAGGTAGGCCTTGAAATACATCCACATGTACACCTCCAATTGACTCAAAAATTATTATTAGCCTATCAGAGGCTTCTAAAGCCATGACATCATTTTCTGGAATTTTCCAAGCTGTTTAAAGGCACAGTCAACTTAGTGTATGTAAACTTCTGACCCATTGGAATTGTGATACAGTGAATTATAAGTGAAATAATCTGCCTGTAAACAATTGTTGGAAACATTCCTTGTGTCATGCACAAAGTAGATGTTCTAACCGACTTGCCAAAACTATAGTTTTTTTACAAGAAATTTGTGGAGTGGTTGAAACACTAGTTTTAATGACTCCAACCTAAGTGTATGTAAAGTTCTGACTTCAACTGTAGATTCTTACTTTCTCGTGTTATTTTTATTTATTTATTGTGTGTTTTTGGTCCCACTTTAAATGAAGTGCAGCTTATAAAGACTTCATAAAGCTTTCATAAACGCTACATATATGTGTTACAAATCATCTGCTTCATTAAGGGTTAATAAATGTAGCATAACTGTGTGACAGAACCACCAATGTCAAATGTGACAAACCTGTACTTCATAATGGTTGGCATAAGCACCGCTTAAAAAAGGCCTCATGAAATGTATTATATTGAGGCTTCATAGAGAATTTACAACCCTGTCATGCATCTTGGTAGGGCATTGCAACGCTAGGTTAGTGGGTTCGATTCCCAGGACCACCCGTACATAAAAATGTATTCACGCATGACTAAGTCGCTTTGGATAAAAGTATCTGCTAAATTGTATATATTATTTAACTCTAGACCATTCCTAGGATGGCCCAACCTCTTTCCCGCATAGTCAATATTGGACCTGACCTCAAGTTTCCTCAAAATGCTGCAGGATGACACACTCATGTACAGGGGGAAAAAAACGTTGGTGGGGCATTTTAAAATCCGTTAAAATGTTTTGTTTTTTTCCCAGATTTCAATTTCTTGGTTTTGTTTTTCCAGGTTTCTGATTACTCCCATTTTGTTTTCTGGGTTTCACATTTTTTACACTTTAAAAATAATAGAAAACAACAACATTACATTTTCTGTGTTCACAACATTGCTTAAACCATATCGGGATGAATTTTTTTGAAAAATCTAGAAATCTTACATTTTTGAGTGAGCATGCTCTGCGCTGTTGTTTGGTTAACGGGTTTTCTGTAGCGCAGTAATGGCACATGGTGATAATGTATTCCATAAACAGTGATTTGCATTGTGAAGTAAAAGGCCAGACACACTCCATATTATTCAGAGTCCAATGGATTTTTTACATTTATTTCACCTTTATTTAACCAGGTAGGCTAGTTGAGAACAAGTTCTCATTTGCAACTGCGACCTGGCCAAGATAAAGCAAAGCAGTTCGACACATACAACAGCACAGAGTTACACATGGAATAAACAAACATACAATCAATAATACAGTAGAAAAATCTATATACAGCATGTGCAAATGAGGTAGGATAAGAGAGGTAAGGCTATAAATAGGCCATGGTGGCAAAGTAATTACAATATAGCAATTAAACACTGGACTGGTAGGATGTGCAGAGGATGAATGTGCAAGTTGAGATACTGGGATGCAAAGGAGCAAGATTAATAAATAAATACAGTATGGGGATGAGGTAGATTGGATGGGCTATTTACAGATGAGCTATGTACAGGTGCAGTAATCTGTGAGCTGCTCTGACAGCTGGTGCTAAAGCTAGTGAGGGAGGTAGGAGTCTCCAGCTTCAGAGATTTTTGCAGTTCGTTCCAGTCATTGGCAGCAGAGAACTGGAAGGTGAGGCGGTCAAAGGAAGAATTGGCTTTGGGGGTGACCAGTGAGATATACGTGCTGGAGTGCGTGCTACAGCTGGGTGCTGCTTTAGTTACCAGTGAGCTGTGATAAGGTGGGGCTTTACCTAGCAGAGACTTGTAGATGACCTGGAGCCAGTGGATTTGGCGCCGAGTATGAAGCGAGGGCCAGCCATCGAGAGCATACAGGTCACAGTGGTGGGTAGTATATGGGGCTTTGGTGAAAAAATGGATGGCACTGTTATAGACTGCATCCAATTTGTTGAGTAGAGTGTTGGGGGCTATTTTGTAAATGACATCGCTGAAGTCGAGGATCGGTAGGATGGTCAGTTTTACGAGGGTATGTTTGGCAGCATGAGGGAAGGATGCTTTGTTGTGAAATAGAAAGCCGATTCTAAATTTCATTTTGGATTGGAGATGTTTAATGTGAGTCTGGAAGGAGAGTTTACAGTCTAACCAGACACCTAGGTATTTGTAGTTGTCCACATATTCTAAGTCAGAACCGTCCAGAGTAGTGATGCTGCACTGGCGGGCAGGTGCGGGCAGCGATCGGTTGAAGAGCATATATTTAGTTTTACTTGCATTTAAGAGCAGTTGGAGGCCACAGAAGGAGAGTTGTATGCCATTGAAGCTCATCTGGAGGTTAGTTAACACAGTGTCCAAAGAAGGGCCAGAGGTATACAGAATGGTGTCGTCTGCATAAAGGTGGATCAAATAATCACCAGCAGCAAGAGCGACATCATTGATGTATACAGAGAAGAGAGTCGGCCTGAGAATTGAACCTTGTGGCACCACCATAGAGACTGCCAGAGGTCCGGACAACAGGCCCTCCGATTTGACATACTGAACTGTATCGGAGAAGTGGTTGGTGAACCAAGCGATGCAATCATTTGAGAAACCACGGCTGTTGAGTCTGCCAATAAGAATGTTGTTATTGACAGAGTCGAAAGCCTAAGCCAGGTCGATGAATACGGCTGCACAGTAATGTCTCTTTTTGATGGCGGTTATGATATCGTTTAGGACCTTGAGCGTGGCTGAGGTGCACCTATGACCAGCTCTGAAACCAGATTGCATAGCGGAGAAGGTACGGTAGGGTTCGAAATGGTCGGTAATCTGTTTGTTAACTTGGCTTTCAAAGACCTTAGAAAGGCAGGGTAGAATAGATATAGGTCTGTAATAGTTTGGGTCTAGAGTGTCTCCCCCTTTGAAGAGGGGGATGACCGTAGCAGCTTCCAAATCTATGGGAATCTCAGACGATACAAAAGAGAGGTTGAACAGACTAGTAGTAATAGGGGTTGCAACCATTTTGGGAGATCATTTTATAAAGAGAGGGTCCAGATTGTCTAGCCCGGCTGATTTGTGGGGTTCCAGATTTTGCAGCTCTTTCAAAACATCAGCGATCTGGATTTAGGTGAAATTTGTGCGAGTTGCTGTGGGGAGCGCAGGGCTGTTGGCTGGGGTAGGGGTAGCCAGGTGGAAAGCATGGCCAGCCATAGAAAAATGCTTATTGAAATTCTCAATTATTGTGGATTTATCGGTAGTGACAGTGTTTCCTAGCCTCAGTGCAGTGGGCACCTGGGAGGTGCTCTTATTCTCCATGGACTTTACGGTGTCCCAGAACTTTTTTGAGTTTGTACTACAGGATGCACATTTCTGTTTGAAAAAGCTAGCCTTAGCTTTCCTAACTGTTTGTGTATATTGGTTCCTAACTTCCCTGACAAGTTGTGTATCATGGGGGCTATTCAATGCTAATGCAGAACGCCACAGGATGTTTGTGTGCTGGTCAAGGGCAGACAAGTCTGGAGTGAACCAAGGGCTATATCTATTCCTGGTTCTACATTTTTTGAGTGGAGCATGCTTATTTAAGATGGTGAGGAAGGCACTTTTAAAGAATAACCAGGCATCCTCTACTGACGGGATAAGCCAACGTCATTCTAGGATACCCCGGCCAGGTTGATTAGATAGGAATGACACCATATTGTATATACGGTACGAGTCAAACGTTTGGACACACCTACTCATTCAAGGGTTTTAAATATTTCGATTTTTTTACTATTTTCTACATTGTTGAATAATTGTGAAGACATCAACACTATGAAATAACACATATGGAATCATGTAGAAATTCCATTTGTGTTAAACCAATCAAAATACATTTTATATTTAGATTCTTCAAAGTAGCCACTCATTGCCTTGATGGCAGCTTTGCAAACCCTTTGCATTCTCTTTACCAGCTTCACGTGGAATGCTTTTCCAACAGTCTTGTAGGAGTTCCCACATATGCTGAGCACTTGTTGGCTGCTTTTCCTTCACTGCAGTCCAACTCATCCCAAACCATCTCAATTGGGTTGAGGTCGGGTGATTGTGGAGGCAAGGTAATCTGATGCAGAACTCAATCACTCTCCTTCTTGGTCAAATAGCCCTTACACAGCCTGGAGGTGTGTGTTGGGTCATTGTCCTGTTGAAAAACAAATGATACTCCCACTAAGTGCAAACCAGATGGGATGGCGTATCGCTGCAGAATTCTGTGGTAGCCCTGCTGGTTAAGTGTGCCTTGAATTCATTCAAATAAATCACTGACAGTGTCACCAGCGAAGCACCCCCACCCATCACACCTCCTCCATGCTTCGCGGTGGGAACCACACATGCAGAGATCATCCTTTCACCTGCTCTGCGTCTCACAAAGATACGGCAGTTGGAACCAAAAATCTCAAATTTGGACTCATCAGACCTAAGGACAGATTTCCTATGTTCTAATATCCATTGCTCGTGTTTCTTGGCCCAAGCAAGTCTCTTCTTATTATTGGTGTCCTTGAGTAGTGGTTTCTTTGCAGCAATTCGATCATGAAGGCCTGATTCACGCAGTCTCCTCTGAACAGTTGATGTTGAGATGTCTGTTACTTGAACTCTGTGAAGCATTTGTTTGGGCTGCTATTTCTGAGGTTGGTAACTCTAATGAACTTATCCTCTGCAGCAGAGGTAACTCTGGATTATCCTTTCCTGTACTCATGAGAGCCAGTTTCATCATAGGGCTTGATGGTTTTTGCGACTGCACTTGAAGAAACTTTCAAATGTCTTGAAATGTTTCGTATTTTCTGACCTTCATGTCTTAAAGTAATGATGGACTGGACTGTCATTTCTATTTGCCTATTTGAGCTGTTCTTGCCATAATATGGACTTATATGGACCAAATTTGGTAAATACCATCTTCTGTATATCAACCGTACCTTGTCACAACACAACTGATTGGCTCTAACGCACTTTGAAGGAAAGAAATTCCACAATTAACTTTGACAAGGCACAACTTTAAATTGAAATGCATTCCAGGTGACTACCTCATGAAGCTGGTTGAGAGATTTCCAGGAGTGTGCAAAGCTGTCATCAAGGCAAAGGGTGGCTACTTTGAAGAATGTCAAATATAAAATATATTTTGATTTCTTTGGTTACTACATGATTCCATATGTGTTATGTCATAGTTTTGATGTCTTCACTATTATTCTACAATGTAGAAAATAGTAAAAAATTAAGAAAAACCCTTGAATGAGCAGGTGTGTCCAAACTTCTGACTTGTACTATACATTTTACAAACCCTAGTGAGTATTCCCTACAATTATTTTACTGTGGCACCCAGAATAGTTCTTTCTCTAATGCCAGTATGTAGTCCATATACAATGATTCGCATTGGGGCATTATTTTGACCTGCAACATGTTTTTAAACCCACATTTAATGCCTTTTCACACGCACCAACAAACAGGTGTGATCTACTGTGGTCCCTGCAGCGTACGCTAAAACCAGTGTGATAGGAACACCTATTTAGAACGTCCAGTTTCGATTGACACAACAATCAGCATTTGAGCTGGACACACAGTTTTCACCGAAATATTTGGCACAAACACAGTCCTTACAAAGTTAAGTCCTGAATGTGACCAGTTTCTTTTGGATGCAATGTTCAGAAATTCACAGAAGTAGCTACAATCAATCATCTAAACCGGAAAATGTGGGCTACATTTGTCCTACCGTTAACTGAGGAAAGATTGACATAACACAAGCTATCAGGTATGAAGGGAAGACCCAGATGTAGACCACGTAGAATAAACAATGTTCCAACCGAGGCAAGCAGTAGACAGGTCTAGGCAGGCAGAGGTCAGTAATCCAGAGGGGGGAAGAGGTGCAGGTTGGCAGGCAGGCTCAGGGACAGGTAGAGTGGTCAGGCAGGCGGGCTCAGAGTCAGGACAGGAAAGGGTCAAAACCGGGAGGGCAAGAAAAGAGAGACTAGAAAAAGTAGGAGCTGAGACACAAACGTCCTGTTGACTCGAACAAACCAGACAAACTGGCAACAGACAGACAGAGAACACTGGGGATAATGGGGAAGATGGGCGACACCTGTAGGGGGGTGGAGACGATCACAAGGACAGGTGAAACAGATCAGCGTGTGACAGTACCCTCCCCCCACCCTCTTGGGGCGCCAACCTGGTTGACTGGGGTGTCTGCGTTGAAAATCTGCGATGAGGCCTGGGTACAGGATGTCACTGGCGGGGACCCAGCATCTCTCCTCCGGGCCATAACCCTCCCAGTCAACCAGGTACTGTGAGACATAGGTTTATCTCGGGAAACATGAAAGGTGGGGTGTATACGAAGGGTACGGGGCAGCAGAAGACGAACAGCAGAGGAAGTAATAATTTTAGATATTGGGAAACGGCCCAAGGAACCGGGGAGAGGTTGCGGGGGCAGAAGGTACGCCGACCTCTTCCTCCTCCTCGGGGAAGAGCGGGGAATGATACCCCAGGGAACATTCAAAGGGCGATAGGCCCATGGCAGAGCAGGGAGGGATGCTGGCTCCAGCTGCTGGCTCCAGGTGGCTGGGTTGGCGGAGACCAGGCAGCGTAGAGTTATCTCAAGGTCCTGGTTGGCTGGCTCCAACTGGCCATTGGACTCGGGGTGAAACCCAGAGGACAGGCTGGCCGGCGACCCAATGAGGGTGCAGAATGCCTTCCAGAACTGAGGTCCCCGGTCGGAGACCATGTCCACGGGCAGCCCATGGTTCCGGAAGATGTGCTGTACAATAAGCTGGGCCATCTCCTTGGCCGAGGGTAGTTTGGGGAGAGGAATGAAGTGGGCTGCCTTGGAAAACCGGTCAACCCCTGTCAGGATGGCAGTGTTGCTTTCAGACGGGGGGAGACCCGTGACAAAATCCAGGGCTATGTGGGACCAGGGACGGTGAGGGACATGCAGAGGTTGCAGAAGGCCAGCCGGAGCTTGGCGAGGAGTCTTGTTCTGAGCACACACGGTGCAAGCGGCGACAAATGCGGAGACGTCAGGATCCATGGTGGGCCACCAGAAGTATCGTCGCACAAATGCCAGGGTCCGCCGGGAGCCCGGGTGTCAGGCAAGCCTGGAGGAATGGGCCCACTCCAGGACCACGGAGCGGACAGTGTCAGGTACGAACCTCCGGTTATCTGGTCCCCCCCCACAGGGTTTGGGTGGGTCCGTTGTGCCTCCTAGACCTGCTTCCCAATACCCCAGCTGAGTGCTGTCGCCAGGCACAAGGTGGGAAGGATGGTCTCGGGCTCCGGGGTGGTAGCGTAAAGTTATAGCGGCGAGACAGGGCATCCAGCTTGACGTTCTTGGACCCCCGGCCGGTAGGAGAGGAAGAAGTTGAATCGTGTTAATTGCAGGACCCATCTTGCCTGCCTGGAGTTGAGGCGTTTGGAGGTGCGGAGATACTCCGACCGCCATTTGGTCGGTCGGTCCACACAATGAACGGATGTTCCGCCCCTTCGAGCCAGTGCCTCCATTCCTCCAAAGCCATCTTCACCACGAGAATCTCCCGATTCTCCACATCCTAATTCCTCTCCGTGGCGGTGAGGCGGTGGGAGAAGAAGGCGCAGGGATGCAGCTTAAGGTCCATGGCAGAACGTTGGGACAGAACAGCCCCACTCTGATATCCGAAGCATCGGCCTCCACCACAAGCTGATGGGAGGAGTCTGGATGAACCAGGATCGGAGCAGTGGTGAAGCGGTGTTTGAACGGAACCTTTGCAGAGGTGAAGGCAGACTGGGGAGGCCAGGGTGCTGTAACCCAGGATAAAGCGGCGATAGAAGTTGGCGAACCCCAGAAAGCATTGCAGCTGCACCCTGGACGTAGGCTGGGGCCAATCCACCACCACGTTCACCTTCTCGAGATCCATCTTGACGCTCCCAGCAGAGACGCTCCCACCAGAAATGGAATGGTGGAGCAATGAAACTTACACTTTTCCACACAAAATGACCAAAAGTCCCGCAATACAGACAACTCCTTGTGCTGATTCTGTTTTGCCTTTCCACTGGTGACAGCCCAGCTCTGCCTAGTTTCCTGGGCTCGGGAAACAGTGCCTCGACCCTCTTCGGTGACTCTTGAGGAAGGTTGGGAAACCTTGGGTGCTCTCGGCCGAGATGGCTCGGAGGCGAGGTGGAATCCCTGGACGTGCGAGTGATATCAAATTCCCTCTCCATCCGTCGTTCCCACAAACACCCATCGATGCGGATAGTCAAAGCGATGAGGGAGTCAAGATCCGTGGGCAACTCTCGAGCCACAAGCTCGTCCTTAACCTCCTCCGAGACCCCGTGCAGGAACATGTCGAACAATGCTTCCGGGTTCCACGCACTCTCCGCTGCCAACGTGCAGATATTCACTGCATAGTCGGCCACTGTGTGGGCATCCTGCCGGAGCTGGATAAGCTTCCGGGCAGCTTCTCTCCCGGAGAGCGGGGCATCAAAAACTTTCCTCACCTCTCCCACAAACCCCTCCAGGCTCACACATATGGTCGGTTGCTGTTCCATTACGGCGGTAGCCCAGGTGAGAGCCCTTCCAGACATCAGCATGATGAGGTAGACTATTCTGGATGTGATGCGAGGGGAAGGAGGAGGTCTGAAGCTCAAATGAGGGCACACTAAAAATGCCCGACAGGTGTCGGCTCTCCATTAAAGCGTTCCGTAGGAGGTAACCGGGGCTCCCGGGAAGGAGAAGTAGCCGGTGGGGCGGCGCTACTAACCGCCGAGTTACTAAGGGGCAGTGGGGTTACCACTGTGGCAGGCTGCCCCCCAGCCAACCCGCAGAATTGCTCTCGCAGCATGTCCAACGCCCCGTCATGGCGCTCAGCCAACATTTGGAGCCACTCCATCAGCCCACGAAGCAATTCCTTGTGCCTACCTTATGCAAGAATAAGAATGCATGATTTGTCACCATTACTTGATAATGAAAATAGAACAGTAAATATATAGATAATTACCACACAACATTTTCTGATACTGATTTATTGATACAAGTGGCGCGTGCCGGCAGCCAATCACGTATCCTCTCACTCCCACTCCGAGACATTCAGTGTTGTTTATTTATGTAGCTAGTGAGCTAAGCTGTAGCATTAGCAATGTCTTTCAAAAGAAGACAACTCACAAATGCAGAAATTCTGGAGATTTTTTATCAAATCTGCCAATGAGTCTGACTATGCAAGTAAGCAATCAGATTCTGACGGTGACAGTGAGCCATTGAGAGTAGCCATTGAGAACCCTGAATCTGAGGACCCCTTGTCGACTGACAAAGTCCCAGGTCCCTTTGAATATGATGGTGGTCATGGAGGCAGACCGACAGTGGAAGAAGTACAGGAATTCTGTGGTAGCTGGAAGGCCGCCAGCTATTTCACCCCTCCTGGCCCTGCTGATTGCTTTGAGTCCCATTCTGGACTGCAAAGCCCCTTGCCATTTCCCTCTGAGGCAGTATGCTTCAAGCTGTTTCTGACAGAGATGCTGGTGGGAGACATAGTGGAGGAGACAAATCGCTATGCCTTGAAGCTACAGGAGAAGAGAGAGTCAGGAGTGAGGGAGAAACTCGCTAAATGGGTGACAACCACAATTAGTGAAATGCATACCTTCCTGGTGACAGTCCTTCTCATGGGAATAGTAAAGAAGAACTCCCTAAGAGAATACTGGAGCACAGATCCTATGTTTGCAACTCCCTTCTTTGCCACCCTCTTTCCCCAAGATTGCTTCCTAATTCTGCTGCGATGCCTGCATTTCATCAACAATGCTACTGCCAACCTAAATGACCCGCTACACAAAACAAGAAATGGTCTTCCCAGCCCGACATCAACATTTGGTCGGGTCTTTGTGCAACACAAGGACCTATGCATTGAGTCCCTGATGCTATGGAAGGGTAGGCTGGCGTTCCGTCAATATATTCCCTCCAAAAGGCACAGGTTTGGGGTCAAGTTCTTTGTCATGTGCGACGTGAAGACAGGATTTGTCCAGGACATTATAGTCTACACAGGGTCCACCACTGACATCCAACATCATGAGGGGCTTGGGGTGTCCGGGTCCACTGTGATGATCATGCTGGCTCCTCATCTCGGCAAGGGACACACTTTGTATGTGGACAATTGGTACAGCAGTCCCACAAACTGCCAGCATCTGCTCCTCAACAGCACAGGGGCCTGTGGCACAGTCAGGTCAAACAGGAAGGAGATGCTAGCATTCGGATGAGCGAGGGGAGGTGCGGTCAACAGCTGGCAGTAAAGTGGCATGACAAACGAGACGTCCATGTCCTCTCCACTTCCAATACAGAAACCATGTCGGCCACAGGGAAGGTGGACCACCTGACGGGAGAGAGAAGGATCAAACCAGACTGTGTGCTTGACTATAACATCAAAGTGGGGGCAGTGGATAAGGCGGACATGATAAATATCTTTGTGGAATGCGCTCGGAAAACTACCAAGTGGTGCAAGAAGATATTTTTCCATTTGATCGACACTGCTGCCCTCAATGGCCACATAGTTCAGCGCCAACTGACAGGTGAGATAATTGCTGAACAAGGTATTTTTAGTAATTGGACGTACAATTCACATACAAATCACATACAGTCACATTATGCAATTATTGTGACAATATCTCACCCACCCAGCCATTGCCTCATCCTCTCCCTTCCCTCATCCTCCCCACTCCCTCTCCCCATAGGTAAACTAATTACCTACCAAAAGTACAGAGAGAACCTCATGAGAGAGCTGCTGGAGGAGCACCACACCCCTCGGCTTCCATCCACTGGGGGTGGTCCTGCTGCAGACAATCCCCTACACCTCACTGCACGCCATTTTCCCTGCGAAGTCCCTCAAACTGCTGCTCAAGGTAGACGCACACGGAGCCACTGCAAAGTCTGCCTGTCTGGCACCAGGAGAAGGAAGCAGAGGAGGTTGACAAAGTACATCTGTTTACCTTGTGACACACCTCTATGTGTTTCACCATGCTTGGGGGAGTACCATATGCTCAAGCACGACTGAGCCCATCTGCAGCAATTACTGACCTGACAGGTGACTTGCCAGGTGATCTGCCATGATACTATTTCTTTAGAGGTGGGGGTGAAATGCAGTCGTTCAATCACTGCATTAATATGAAATATGGGTTATGCGTATATATATATTTTCTCCTGTAGTAAAACAAGTGTTTGTTGTTGTTGTTCAACCACCACCAATACTTCAATAAAATAGACAACTATTACCTATTGGCCGATGTGTTTTCTTGCTGTGTTTTCATCCAGTAAAACTGTTAAGGAGACCCTAGCACACAAAAGATGTCCTCAATCTGCAGCTTGAAGATGTCCAATAGCCGTTATGATATTGGCAAATACTGTTTGTGCTTTCTGAAAGTAGAGAATAAAGAGGAATTATTAGTGATTAGAATACAATATCAGGATATAGCAATAAAACAATATTACAAAGAAGTAACATAATAACACTGCTCTAAAAATGATATAATGCATTGACAAATTCACAAATGAGTTATAACAGCAAGAACAGTAACTGTTGAGCTCCACAAGAGGGCAGAACAGAGCTCTGCCAACTGAAAACGAAACATGGCCATAAGGCCAGGGTAGCTTCAAAAGACAACACAAGCTAATGCTTATCTGACTCAATTAGTATTTTTTTACAGAGATACTAGAAGAATTTAGCTTTCTACATGAGTACAACTCCATAAAGGTTATGAAATGAGGAACGTTACCTCGCAGTCCGCAGTTATAAGGAATACACACAAATATATTTTGTATTTTATTTATTTTTTATTTCACCTTTATTTAACCAGGTAGGCTAGTTGAGAACAAGTTGTCATTTACAACTGCGACCTGGCCAAGATAAAGCAAAGCAGTTGGACACATACAACAACACAGATTTACACATAGAATAAACAAACATTGTCAATAATACAATAGAAAAAGTCTATATACAGTGTGTGCAAATGAGGTATTAGGCAATAAATAGGCCATGGTGGCGAAATAATTACAATATAGCAATTAAACACTGGAATGGTAGATGTGTAGAAGATGGATGTGCAAGTAGAGATACTGGGGTGCAAAGGAGCAAGATAAATACATATATACAGTATGGGGATGAGGTAGTTGGATGGGCTATTTACAGATGAGCTATGGGGCCTACTTTTATGTGAATTAATTGAGGCAGAATACGCCTCAATTCAAACTGTTGTTAGAAAATAAAACTTGTTAGAAAAATAATTTGAAATGGACAAGTTGAAACGGCCTATAAATAATAGCAGGCAGCGTGCCTTAGTTTGAGGGCAGCGCGGATTAACTGTCCTGTTGTATAACAATCACATTTTGGAACAGTGAGCACATTCTGAACTCAGGCTAGAGAGAGATATTTGGAGAATGAATGTCCTTCAATCCTTGATGTCCTTAATTCTTGTAATTTTCCACCATATGCCCCAGATTACTACTTCATTAATTCTTATATGGTTAATTTAATAATTAAATGTAGTTAATTGATTTGATTAAAAAAACAGTCTAACACATTAATAACAGCAAAGACACGACAGTGCCTTGGTTTGAGGGCAGCGCGGATTAACTGTCCTGTTGAATAACAATCACGTTTTGTAACAGTGAGTGCATTCTGACATCACGTGCATGAAAAACTCACGCTGGGGCGTCCGTTAGAGATATTTAACTCACGCTGGGGCGACCGTTAGAGATATTTAACTCACGCTGGGGCGACCGTTAGAGATATTTAACTCACGCTTGTGCGACCGTTAGAGATATTTAACTCACGCTTGTGCGATCGTTAGAGATAATTAACTCACGCTGGGGCGTCCGTTAGAGATATTTGAAACTCACGTGTGAAAGGTTAAAGATCCACTATGCAGAAATCACCTGGTTTCCTGGTTGCTAAAATTTCAGTTTTTGTGACAAAACAAGAAGTCATTGTGGAGAGAATCATTGTACAATTTAAACTTTTTTTTTTTAAGCAAAAAAAATATATTTTATTCAGCTGTATGTTTAGCTGTTTGAAGCTGGTGTACAAACCCGAAAGTAAAAGATGCAAAAAACTTCAGAATGGGAAGCAGAGGAATAGTATTCATAGAACATATCTACCGCTTCTTAGACTTGCTTTCAACGGAAATGAAATATCTATAACCCACATTTCTTTATGGGTCACCCAAAAAGTTACATATTGTAGCTTTAAATATGAACAAATATTAATCATTTTTAATGTTTCGACATTCATTTTTCATATACTGTATTGTCACGCCCTGATCTGTTTCACCTGTCCTTGTGCTTGTCTCCACCCCCCCCCCAGGTGTTCCCCACTTATCCCCTGGGTATTTAAACCTGTGTTTTCTGTCGGTCTGTGCCACTTCGTCTTGTTTGATCAAGCCTACCAGCGTTTTGTGTCTCAGCTTCTGCCTTTTCCATTTTCTCTGCTCTCGCCCTCCTGGTTTTGATCCTTGCCTGTCCTGACTCCGTGCCCGCCTGCCTGACCACTCTGCCTGTCCTGACTCCGTGCCCGCCTGCCTGACCACTCTGCCTGTCCTGACTCCGTGCCCGCCCGCCTGACCACTCTGCCTGTCCCTGACCCTGAGCCTGACAGCCGTCCTGTACCTTTGCTCCTACTCTGGATTATGGACCCCTGCCTGCCTTGACCTGTCGTTTGCCTGCCCTTGGTTTTACATTAAACATTGTTACTTCACACAGTCTTCACTTGGGTCTTACCTTATCCTGATATGTACTGTATCGTGAATAAATACAGGTTATTGACACTTCTATGATTACGTAGAGGACTTTTATTTTGGACATTTTCAGAATTCCGTGACCCGGAAGTACTTTTTTAGTGTTGCTAATTAAAAGCTGATCATTTGATGAGTTCATAAATAAAATGCTCACTAGTGGTGCCACTGGACAGCGAAAAACAAGTAACTTAACCTGTATTTATTGTCATTTAAATTTGTTTTTAGTAGTTGAGTGTTGAGTTAGATTACAAACTGTAGCTACCTCAATCGTTATTTCAAATAATTTCTGTGACTTCACTGCAATTGCTAGCTAGACGAAATTGAGCTAGCTAGCAGGCTCAGATAAATAAAAAGCTCCCTAGATACAGCCACATCTCATAGCCACGGAACATAACTTTATCAGATAACAAGCTAGCTCCCAAACTTCAGAAGGAGAGCGAATGACAGACCCCCACTGTATCTTTCTCTGTTCACTCATCATTCACTCATCATTCACTCATCATTCACTCATCATTCACTCATCATTCACTCATCATTCCTGCTGCTTACAAATTTCTTTCTTTCTCTCTCTCTGTCTCTCACTCTCTCCCTCTCACCCTCTGAACATAAGTTTAACTTTACTTACGTTTAAGGTGAGGGAAAATAGTATTTTGAATGGTTATGAATTGTGTGTGCCTACAAGGTTAGTTAGACAAGACTGTGTGGGTGTATGCGTTGGAGGTTGTGGGGTTACAAATAGGGCTGGGCGATATATCGAATTCATTTGATTAATTAGAATATATGTATTAGCGCGAAATTCCAAATGCCTGCATCACAAGAATCAAGTTTGTTTTGTTTGTTCTGTTTTTATGAGTGTTTATGTCCGTCCACTTGTTTTCATTTTGTCTTTTTGGTCTCGTGTCCTTCACTCCTTCTGTGCTGTGTGTGCACCTTCCTACTCATACACAAAGCCCCTCCCCCTGCCCACGGGGGTCAATTTCACGTCTTAAAGGAAAAATCCACCCAAAACCACTAATTCCTATAATTTACAGTGTTAAACAACACTAGTTTATGAGAACAATATATTTTGTGAACAAATCTTTCATTTTGTCATTATAATAAGGTTGGTAGCAACGTGAAAATATATTGCAGCTCAAGTCGTCTTCAAACCCCACAATGCAATGCTCTCTATGGGCCGGCTGGCTAGGTAGCGCGCTGGCTAGAAAACGTAGCTATACACAATAATACCAAACTCAACATCGGCATGAAGTAGCTAGTTAACTGTAAAATCGCCTAAACAAACTGCATTATCAATTTAGGAGTCTACAGTCTCACCATGTTCAACCTGCAGTTTGGAGTCTGACATTCGCAACGGCCATGCAACGGCAGCCACTGAAGTACTGAAGAGGCAGACAAACAGGAGAAATGTGGTTTCCCCTCTGCTAAATGACACATTTCTCGAGGTAGGAACATGGCTAAAATATGATCAATGGCTAATTGGAAAGAAGACAACCTCCGGCGTTATAACATCGGGCACTATTGAAATCTGACATGTTTGGTAGAAGTATTCGCCATCTAAAAGTCATAGTCCTATTAAGTTCCAATATACTGAGAGCGTCTCAAACACAATTATCTCATAATGGCTGATTTTCTGCCTGCGAAAACTGCAGTAGCTCAGATGGATATACATGAAATGACTCCGGGAATCGATAGAACTTCGCTCAGAGATGCACAAAACCAATATAGCATTCAAAATGGGTGAATCTTTCCTTTAAGTGTTAAAGTAAATATCAAATAAATTGTAAACATGAAAAATAAAGTTGGAAATGTAAAATAATATGTTGGTGAGGAAAAGTGATATAATGGATTTTGAGATAAAAACGACTATTGAATTCATTTCGCCTACGCTCTTGCTTGCAGTTACTACTGTTTCATTGCTTTCACTGCCAGTTTCCATGAAGCTGGGGTTTAGAGGGTTAGTAATGTAATGGGTAATGGGTCTCCATTGGTCCATTAGACTTGGAGTGATGGTTCATCCTAATAATAATGGAACACTAGTTACTTTAATAATTCCACTTTAATAATGTTTACATATCTTGCATTACTCATCTCATATGTATATACTGTATTCTATACCATCTATTGCATCTTAGCCTATGCCGGTGTGACATTGCTCATCCGTATATTTATATATTCTTATTCCTTTACTTAGATTTGTGTGTATTAGGTATTTGTTGTGGAATTGTTAGATATTACTTGTTAGATGTTGCTGCACTCTCGGAACTAGAAGCACAAGCCTTTCGCTACAATCGCAATAACATCTGCTAACCAGGTGTATGTGACCAATAATATTTGATTTGATTTTACACTAATTGCACTATAATGGTGACAAACGGTTCCCACAAACTGTCAGGGCCTACATAACGCTGTCACGACAACAGAGTTTTCTTTTCAGCACCATGGAGTGAATCCTTACCACTGCTACACCTGGCTATCACCGGAGCCTTGTCTGGCAGCGAAACAGTTCATTCAGCCTCATTTACTGCCTTTTTAAAAAATATAGCTGATATGGCCGACTTGCTTAAAAAAATATAGTTTCTACTGACAATTGAGATGTACAAACTATGTTATAAGGGAACGATGAGCGGATTATTAAGAAATCAATGAGCGAGCTAAAACGGACGTAGTCAATATGACTATTTGTTCAGCACTTTTGAAATGTAGAGCAACAGAATTCAGAACATGGGCCGTTCTTGCAGTAATCTCCAAGTACACCAAGTCAAAACAGTAGGATGAATAAAGGGGGCATATAAGCAGACAAAAACTATTACAATATTTGATGATGATATTCCTCTAAAACGGGCTATTGGCAACATTTGCACCACCAAGGCAGAACAGTTGGCTAAGTTTTGAGGGGGAAAGGAACCAAATTATTAGAGTGAGGCACATGGTCTACTAACAGCTTACTACACTACATACACTTAGTATTACTTTCTTAGTATACAGTGCATTTGGAAAGTATTCAGACCCCTTCAATTTTTCCACATTTTGTTGTTACAGCCTTATTCTAAAATGTATTAAATAAATACAAAATCCTAATCAATCTACACTCAATACCCCATAATGACAATGCGAAAAACCATTTTTTTGAAATGTTTGATAATTTATTTAAAAAATGTAAAGCAGGAATACCTTATTTTCATTGCCCTTTGCTATGAGACTCAAAATTGAATTCAGGTGCATCCTTTTTCAATTAACTATCCTTGAGATGTTTCTACAACTTGATTGGAGTCCACCTGTGGTAAATTCAATTGATTGGACATGATTTGGAAAGGCACACACCTGTCAAAATAAGGTCCCAGAGTTGACAGTGCATGTCAGAGTAAAAACCAAGCCATGAGGTTGAAGGAATTGTCCGTAGAGCTCCAAGACTGCAGTTGTGTCGAGGCACAGATCTGGGGAAAGGTACCAAATAATGTCTGCAGCATTGAATGTCCAAGAAGACTGTTGATTCCATCATTCTTAAATGGAAGAAGTTTGGAACCACCAAGACTCTTCCTCGAGCTGGCCGGCCGGCCAAACTGAGCAATCGAGGGAGAAGGGCCTTGGTAAGGGAGGTGACCAAGAACCTGATGGTCACTTTGACAGAGTTCCTCTGTGGAGATGGGAGAACTTTCCAGAAAGACAACAATCTCTGCAGCACTCCACCAATCAGGCTTTTATGGTAGAGTGGCCAGACGGAAACAACTAATCAGTAAAAAGCACATGACAGCCCGCTTGGAGTTTGCCAAAAGGCACCTAAAGGACTCTGACCATGAGAGATAAAATTCTGTGCTCTGATGAAACCAAGATTGAACTCTTTGACCTGAATGCCAAGCGCCATGTCTGGAGGAAACCAGGCACCGCTCATCACCTGGCCAATACCATCCCTACGGTGAAGCATGGTGGTGGCAGCATAATTTTGTACGGATGTTTTTCAGCGGCAGAGACTGGGAGACTAGTCAGGATTGACGGAAAGCTGAACAGAGTAAAGTACAGAGAGATCCTTGATTGAAAATCTGCTCCAGATTGCTCAGGACCTCAGACTGGTGTGAAGGTTCACCTTCCAACAGGACAACAACCCTAAGCACACAGCCAAGACAATGCAGGAGTGACTTCGGACAAGTCTCTGAATGTCCTTGAGTGGCCCAACAGAGCCCGGACTTGAACTTGATCAAACATCTCTGGAGAGACCTGAAAATAGTTGTGCAGCGACGCTCCCCATCCAACCTGACAGAGCTTGAGAGGATCTGCAGAGAAGAATAGGAGAAACTTCACAAATACAGGTGTGCCAAGCTTGTAGCGTCGTACCCAAGAAGACTCGAGGCTGTAATCACTGCCAATGGTGCTTCAACAAAGTGCTGAGTAAACGGTCTGAATACTTAAGTAAATGTTGTATATTCCATTTTTTATTTTAAATACATTGGCTAAAATGTCTAAAAACCTATTTTGTTTTTTTCATTATGGGGTCTAAATGTGGAAAAGATGAAGGGGTCTGAATACTTTCCAAATGCACTGCATCTCCCTGGCATATTACATAAAAAATGTATTGTATGCTGCTGCATAAATTGACTCACCTTGTTGTGTTCTGCTCACTTGAACAGGAAGGTTGAGCTGGATCCTTCTTGTGGGAAAATGTGGACTTCAAACTCTGGCATTCTATGGTGCTTTCAAGACAACCGGGAACTCAGGAGAAAAAAAATAGGTTTAATCATGATGTCAGTGATCTTCAGGTCTGAGCTCTAGAAAGAGATCAGAGTTCCTGAATTGGAATTCCAAGTTGGATTACCGTTCAAAACGTATTTTCCCAGTCGGAGCTAGTTTCATCCCGAGTTCCCAGTTGTCTTGAACTCACTGAAGTCTGAGATTTCCCAGTTCCGATTTTCCAGCAGAAGTCATGCTGGATTGACAGCATGGATAATCTATGCAAACCTTTCTGGCCTATGGTGTTTTATGTGAATGTTTATCCTTTGAAGCTTAGAAAAGAGACTTAAACCCAGACTTGGATCACACACCCTCTCCACCGAATAGCAGGGTAGTGATTTCTTTGCAGTGCTTGCAGTTAGCCACGGATTCCTTACAAACCCCTCGTTGTTGAATTTGCGATTTCCAACTTGTGTAATATTTATGTTCAATGACCCGATGAGCACCGATGTATGTATAATTTCACTTTATATGACAACACAGATTAAAGATTCCTTCGTCCATTTTGACAACAAGCAGGTTTCAACTTGCTATTTGCGTTTGGGGTTTGAGCCAACAGAATGGGTCATACGGACCCTGAAATACATTGAGACATTATTTTACTGTAACAAAGGAGAAGTTACCCTTTCTAACCATAACCTGTTTATGTCTCACCTCCCAACATTGACGGAGAGCAGACCCTACTTAAACTGTAGTATCAATGAACATTATTTCTGGGAAATTAATGCTCCGTTTCTGTTGTGCGTGGCATTGCGGCACCACGTACTTGTAGCAGAATTGTAGGTGCTCGCTGTCTAGTCTGTTTTATAAATGTGTGATGAGCATAAAAATACACGTTTATAAAACCAATTGGCAACTATTTCTCATTCTAAGAAAAAGCATCTTCTTATCCAGGGAGACCACTTGATTTCAATATCTAAACAAAAGTGGACAGCATGCTGGTCAAACTGTTGGGAGACAGACAGGAGGGTTTGTTCATGAAAGGTAAAAGGATTGGCTTCCCGTCGACGGGACAGTTGTAAATCATTCAGCACGTTATGTCAACATAGCAGATTTTAGAGTAACAACAAATGTCGGTACATAGAAGTGTCTTATATCGGCTGAAAGCTTAAATTCTTGTTAATATAACTGCACTGTCCAATTTACAGTAGCTATTATTGCGAAAAAATGCCATGCTATTGTTTGAGGAGAGCTCCTAACAACAAAACCGTTTTTTTCATCGCGGTAGGTTTGATAAATTCACCGCTGAAGGTGAAATGTGTACTTACATTCTGAAATCTTGCTCTGATTTATCATCCAAAGGCTCCCAGAGATAACATGAAGTGTATTTTTGTTATATAAAATATTTTTTCATATCCTAAAAAGGTCCATATAGCATGCACGATCGATTTTGTAATTCCACTCATTCAATTTGCAAAGAAAAGAATCTGTGAAAATCTCACCATAAACGTTGTTTCAACGAGTCAAATCACGTTCGTATCTATTCCTCAGAGATGCTAGAAGGTAACAAGACTTCACTATTTCAGTAGGGGTGTAGTATATCCTACAGGACACCATATTTGGTCAGAGAGCCATGCCTTCATGGCATGCCGATGCCTCTGGCGACCATCACTTGAACGACTGTATCTTTGTCAAATAAGCACCAATCGGGGTCAAACAAAGCTAGTGTGGGTCGAATACGCCCGCAGCACCCTTCCTTGCTCTGCCACGGGTCTCTCGCCCTTTGAGTGTGCCCTGGGCTATCAGCCCCCGCTCTTCCCTGAGCAAGAGGAAGAGGTCGGCATACCTTTGTCCCAGATGTTTGTCTGGGTTGCGCATCAGACCTGCACAACAAGCTCTCTCGAGGTCATGCCACAGCGTTTTAAAATCGGGTTGAGGTCAGGACTGGGCCACTCCACAAGGCATATTTTCTTCTGTTGAAGCCATTCTGTTGTTGATTTAATTCTGTGTTTTCAGTCGTTGTCCTGTTGTTTTGGGTCGTTGTCCTCAACAGAAGTTGACCCAACTTTTGTTGAGCTTCAATTGGAGGACAGATAGCCTTACGTTCTCCTGCAAAATGTCTTGATAAAGGTGGGAATTAATTGTTCCGTCGATGATAGCAAGCTGTCCAGGCCCTGAGGCAGCAAAGCAGCCCCAAACCATGATCCTCCCCCCACCATACTTTACAATTGGAATGAGATTTTAATGTTGGTGTGCTGTACCTTTTTTTCTCCACACATCGTGTTGTGTGTTCGTTCCTTCCAAACAACTCAACTTTAGCTTAATCTGTCCACAGAATAGTTTGCCAGAAGCGCTGTGGAAAATCCAGGTGCTCTTTTGTGAACTTCAGATGTACAGCAATGTTTTTTTTGACACCAGTGGCTTCTTCCGTGGTGTCCTCCCGTGAATACCATTCTTGTTAAGTGTTTTATGTTATACGGTATGATCAGACTCATCAACAGAGATGTTAGCATGTTCCAGAGATTTCTGTAAGTCTTTAGCTGACACTCTAGGATTCTTCTTGACCTCATTGAGCCTTCGGCACTGTGCTCTTGCAGTCATCTTTGCAGGATGACCACTCCTAGGGAGAGTAGCAACAGTGCTGAACTTTCTTCATTTATAGATAATTTGTCTTACCGTGGACTGCTGAACATCAATGCTTTTAGAGATAATTTTGTAACCCTTTCCAGCTTTATGCAAGTCAACCATTCTTAATCTTAGGTCTTCAGAGATCTCTTTTGTTCAAGGCATGGTTCACATCAGGCGATGCTTGTTGTGAATAGCAAACTCAAACTTTGTGAGTGTTTTTTATAGGGCAGGGCAGCTCTAACCAACATCTCCAATCTTGTCTCATTGATTGGACTCCAGGTTAGCTGACTCCTGACTCCAATTAGCTTTTGAAAAAGTAATTTGCCTCGGGGTTCACATACTTTTTCCAACCTACACTGTGAATGTTTAAATGATGTATTGAATATAGACAAGAAAAATACAATAATTTGTGTGTTATTAATTTAAGCAGACTATGTTTGTCTATGGTTGTGACTAAGATGAAGATGAGATCAAATTGTATGACCAATTGATGCAGAAATCCAGGTAATTCCAAAGGGTGCACATACTTTTTCTTGCTACTGTCTACCTGTGTTCTCTGTTTGTCTGTTGCCAGTTCATTTTGGTCGTCAAGCCTACCAGCGTTTTTCCCCCTTGCTCCTGTCTGTTTCTAGTTCCGTTTTTCCCAGTTTTGACCATTCTGCCTGCCCTGACACTGAGCCTGCCTACCGCCCTGTACCTTGTCACATCACACAGGATTATTGACCATTCTGCCTGCCCTGACCCTGAGCCTGCTTGCCCTGACACTGAGCCTGCCTACCGCCCTGTACCTTGTCCCACCACACTGGATTATTGACCATTCTGCCTGCCCTGACCCTGAGCCTGCTTGCCCTGACACTGAGCCTGCTTGCCCTGACATTGAGCCTGCCTACCGCCCTGTACCTTGTCCCACCACACTGGATTATTGACCTCTGCCTGCCCTGACCCTGAGACTGCCTGCCGTTCTGTACCTTTTGGACTCTGATCTGGATTACTGACCTCTGCCTGCCCTTGACCTGTCCTTCTGCCTACCCTCTGTTCTAGTAATACACTTTTGTTACTTCGACACTGTCTGCATCTGGGTCTTCCCTAAAACGGGATAATACGTTTTCAAAAATGAAGAAAAGATTTTTAAACCATATCACCCAACCATAGTTACCAACCCTTTAGCGCCTTCTATGACCAACAACTAGTTGGTGAAAATACTGACTCAAAGCTCTAACATACACACACTGCTCAAATAGTTTGAATGTTTAATAATAATTCATTGAACTGATAGAGATTTTCATTAAAGACAGAATCTCAAATCGCTTGTTAAGGAAAATAAACAACAAGAAGTCATTTAAAAATAAATATAACAGTAGCTCGATCAAGTCTGTTTGAGTGCTTCTTGAAGCCTCCAGCAGATGGGCAGCCGCGGGCTGAGGATCTGAATGACACTGGAGGGATCTGGAATAATTGGCTCCTGACCAATTGAGCTATTTTGTGTATTTCTTTGTGCTGATCTTAACTTTTTGTGTACATAATGATTCCACCATTGTTTCCTATGACCGAAAAGAGCTTCTGGACATCAGAACAGAAAGCACTAACCTCAATTTGAATGAGGACTTCGGAGGCGAAAGACATATTGATTATCCCGGACCAGGTGCAAAACTCCCACACACGAAGAAGGAGACGACGCTATAGAGAGTGCTGTATACCTGACGAGACTGTCGGAGAGTGGATAAATCGCCTCTACCCTCCGTTCTATTGGCGAATGTGCAATCACTGGAGAAATGGATGAGCTCTGTTGGAGACTATCCTATCAATGTGATCTGAACAACTGTAATATCCTCAAGAAGGACATGGTAAAGAAATCTAGCTGTTTTTTCTATACATCGCTAGGTCAGATAGCTGGCATCGGGGAAACTCAAGGGAAGAGGGGGTGCGTGTGTCTCTTTGTTAACAGCTGGTGATCTCGAATATTTATGATGTATCGAGGTTCAGCTCGCCTGAGTTTGAACACCTCGTGATATGCTGTAGGCCAGTGGTTCCCAAACTTTTTATAGTCCCGTACCCCTTCAAACATTCAACCTCCAGCTGCGTACCCCCTCTAGCACCAGGGTCAGTGCACTCTCAAATGTTGATTTCTGCCATCATTGTAAGCCTGCCACACACACACTATACGATACATTTATTAAACATAAGAATGACTTTGACTTTTTCTCACAACCCGGCTCATGGGAAGTGACAGAGCTCTTATAGATAGGACCAGGGCACAAAATGTAATATATAATGATAATCAATAATTTTGCTCTTTATTTAGCCATCTTACATATAAAACCTTCTTTGTTCATAAAACATTGTGAATAACTCACCACAGGTTAAAATGCGAAGGGTGTGCTTGAAAGGATGCACATAACTCTGCAATGTTGGGTTGTATTGGAGAGAGTCTCAGTCTTAAATCATTTTCCATACATCGTCTGTGCCTGTATTTAGTTTTCATGCTAGTGAGCGCTGAGAATCCACTTTCACATAGGTACATGGCTGCAAAGAGCATCAGTGTCTTAACAGCACAATTTGCCAAGGCAAGAAACTGAGCGCAGCCCAATACAGAAATCTGGCAGTGGCTTCTGATTCAAATAAAATATTCACCGAACCGCTTGTTGCAATTCCGTTGAGGCTCTCTTGTTCAGATATCGGAAAATGGACTGGAGGCAGGGCATGACAGGGATAACGAATCCAATTGTTTTTGTCGTCCGTTTCGTTAAAGTACCTGCGTAATTGCACACCCAGCTCACTCAGGTGCGTCGTTATATCACATTTGACATTGTCCGTAAGCTTGAGTTCATTTGCACACAAAAAATTATGGAAAGACCTGTGTGTTATCCTTGTTAACTTCTCTAGGATAGGGGGCAGCATTTTCACGTTTGGATGAAAAGCATGCCCAGAGTAAACTGCCTCCTACTCAGTCCCAGATGGTAATACATGCATATTATTATTGGTATTGCATAGGAAACACTCTGAAGTTTCTAAAACTGTTTGAATCATGTCTGTGACTATAACATAACTTATTTGGCATGCAAAACCCCGAGGACAAACCATTCCGATTTTTTTTGTTGAGATCACTCTCTTTTCAATTAGTTTTCATTGGGAATCCAGATTTCTAAGGGACCTTCCTGCAGTTCCTTGCGCTTCCACTGGATGTCATCAGTCTTTAGAAATTGGTTGAGGTTTTTCCTTTGAGAAATGAAGAAGTAGCCATGTTCAGAATGAGGCTCCAGTGAAGTGTCCTGTTTGTTAGAGGCGCGTGACCAGAAAGCATGCTACACATTGTTTTCATCCGGTATTGAACACAGATCATCCCGTCTTCAATTTTATCGATTATTTACGTAAAAAAATACCTAAAGTTGTATTGCAAAAGTAGTTTGAAATGTTTGGACAAAGCTTACAGGTAACTTTTGAGATATTTTGTAGGCACATTGTGCAAGTTGGAACCAGTGTTTTTCTGGATCAAACGCGCCAAATAAATTGACATTTTGGAAATATATCGGTGGAATTAATCGAACAAAAGGACCATTTGTGATGTTTATGGCACATATTGGAGTGCCAACAGAAGAAGCTCGTCAAAGGTAAGGCATGAATTATATCTTTATTTATGCGTTTTGTGTCGCGCCGGGAGGGTTGAAATATGATTGTCTGTGATTGTTAGCTGGGATGCTATCCTCAGATAATAGCATTGTTTGCTTTCGCCTTAAAGCATTTTTTAAATCTGCCATGTTTCCTGGATTCACAACAAGTGTAGCTTTCATTTGGTATATTGAATGTGTGATTTCATGAAAGTTTAATTTTTATAGTCATTTATTTGAATTTGGCGCTCTGCATTTTCACTGGATGTTGGCCAGGTGGGACGCTACTGGGACGCTACCGTCCCACATATCCCAGAGAGGTTAATGCAGACAGAATAGAGGTCCAACTTCTTAATCATAGCCTCAATTTTGTCCCGCACATTGAATATAGTTGCAGAGAGTCCCTGTAATCCTAGATTCAGATCGTTCAGGCGAGAAAAAACATTACCCAGATAGGCCAGTAGTGTGGGAAACTCGTCATCATGCAAGCGGTCAGACAAGTGAAAATTATGGTCAGTAAAGAAAACTTTAAGCTCGTCTCAATCAACAACAAAACATGTGTCAATACTTTTGCCCCTTGATAACCAGCGCACTTCTGTATGTTTTAAAAGCATTACATGGTCGCTGCCCATATCATTGCATAGTGCAGAAAATACACAAGAGTTCAGGGGCCTTGCTTTAACAAAGTTATCCATTTTCACTGTAGTGCCCAAATCATATTTCAAGCTGTCAGGCATTCCCTTGGCAGCAAGAGCCTCTCAGTGGATGCTGCAGTGTACCCAAGTGGCGTTGGGAGCAACTGCTTACAAACACATTACCACTCCACTATGTCTCCATGTCATGGCTTTTGTGCCATCAGTACAGATACCAACACATCTTGACCACCAAAGTCCATTTGATGTCACAAAGCTGTCCAGTACTTTAAAAATATCCTCTCATGTTGTCCTGGTTTACAGTGGTTTTCAGAAGAGGATGTCTTCCTTAATTGACCCCCCATAAACGTAACGGTCATATACCAGGAGCTGTGCCAGGCCCGCCATGTCTGTTGACTCATCCAGCTGTAACGCATATAATGCACTGGCTTGTATGCAAAGCAGTAATTGTTTCAAAAGATCTCCTGCCATGTAACTGATGCGTCGTGAAACAATGTTGTTTGATGAAAACATTGTATAGTTTTTTGGGCCTTTTCCCCCAGCATTGTCCCAACCATATCCGCGGCAGCAGGAAGAATTAAGTCCTCCACAATAGTATGGGCCTTGCCTGGCCTAGCCACTTGGTAGCTCACCATATAAGACACTTCTAACCCCTTCTTATTAATGGTATCTGTTGCTTTTATACATGTCTTACTACTTAAAAGTCGTTTTTATTCTCTCTCAAAAAACTCCAGTGGCTTATTTTTCAAATTGTCATCTTCAGTTTCTAAATGTCTGCGCAAGAGTGAAGGTTTCCCTCGAGAGAGTAACGGTTAATGTGATTGAATGTTAATTATTTGACTAGGCTACCTGTATTTGACATTGTGTTGTTATTTCACTGAACACTAGATGGTTTCATTTTAATTTTGGCAGTAAAACGAGGCTACACAGGCGAGAAAAAAATCTCACCCAAATGTATAGCCCTGTTGGAAAATATAAATGGACTGTTTGAAAATGTGAAAAAAATAAATAAAATGTGAATCACATATTTATTGGGCCATAAACAAACAAGAAAATGCTCACCCAGAGCCGGTTCTCCTAGAGGCCAGTGACTTTAATGCAGGAAAAGTGAAATCAATTTTACCTAATTTCTACCAAACTCTAAACTCTAGATCACCTTTGCTCCACACACAGAGACAAAAACAAAGCTCTCCCTTACCCTCAATTTGGCAAATCTGACCATAACATCTATCCTCCTGATTCCTGCTTCCAAACAAAAACTCAAACAGGAAGTACCATTGATGCTCAATACGGAAAAGTGATCAGAGGAAGTGGAAGCTAAGCTACAGGACTGTTTCACTAGCACAGAATGGAATATGTTCCGGGATTCATTTAATGGCATTGAAGAGATTACCACATCAGTCACCGGCTTCATGTGCATCTACAAAGTCATCCCCACAGTGACCTACATACATACTATCCCAACTAGAAACCATGGATTTCAGGCAACATCCGCACTGAGTTAAAGGCTAGAGCTGACGCTTTCAAGGAGCGGGACGCTAATCCGGATGCTTATAAGAAATCCCGCTACACCCTATGACGAACTATCAAACAGGCAAATTTTCAATACAAGACCAAGATTGAATCCTAATACAGTGGCTCTGATGTTCGTCGAATATGGCAGCGCTTGCAAACTATCACGAATTACAAAGGGAAAACCAGCTGTGCGCTGTCCATTGAATCTAGCCTGCAGACAAGCTACATACCTTCTATGCTCACTTCGAGGCTAGCAACACTGAACCATGCATGAGAGCACCAGCTGTTCCAGAAAACTGTGTGAACAAGGTCTTCATATCCAAAGTGAGTAAGTCCTTTAAAGAGGTTAACATTCACAAGGCCGGAGGACCAGACAAATTATCAGGACACATACTTAAAGCATGTGCTGACCATCTGGCAAGTGTCTTCACTGCCATTTTCAACCTCTCACTGACCCAATCTGTAATACCTACATGTTTCAAGCAGACCACTATAGTCTCTGTGCACAAGAATGCGAAGGTGACCAGTCTAAATGACTTATCGCCCCATAGCACTGACATCTGTAGCCATGACATGCTTTGAAAGGCTGGTCTTGGTTCACATCAACACCATCATCCCAGGCACTCTGAACAAACTCCAATTTGCATACCGACCCAACAGATCCACAGATTTAGCAATATCTGTTGCACAATGGCTTAAAACTACCAGACCAGACAGCATGAAGCGGTGGCTACACGGCTGACGAATGGAAAGACCCTCAAACTCTCAAGTTAAGAAGATAAAGACCACATCGGAACATTCAGTATGCAGCTGTTTAAGTACTTCAGTCTAGTAAACTTGACCGAGGACCACTGCGTGTGTACCTTTGAAGGAGCCAGTCTAAGACGAGAGGGGAAGAACATTTCCCTCCCACCACGTGTGGTACTCTGATTTATCCATTCTTACAGACACTTCCAGAACAAAGGAAACCTACTACAACTACTAAGGACACGGTGACCTCTGGTGGACAACCATACTTACAGAACCAAAGACTTTCTGTCGAACTATTCGTCACAGACTGATCGGGCGATTTCAACAGAGAGAGACGACAAAGACATACAAGCCTAAATATGTACATTGCATTTTTAAATCCGAATGAGCGCTTGTTAGGGTGCTAACTATCCATATTTACAATGAGCGTATTATTCAACTGTATGTATGATAGTTGAATTCCTTTGTCTCTCCTACTCCCGCTCCCCCCCTCCCATCGTGTAACAAGCCGTCATATTAGGTTAGTCCACTAGGGACTTTTCATTGCATTATGTATCAATCATTGTATAATCTATCCTGTGTGCGTGTTTATGTAATTCTGTGTGATTATTTAGTTAGTTAGTAAATACATAATTAAGCCAAGTAGTGTATCCCTGAGTCATCATATAGACAGCCTTTCTCTCAAACTCTGTCAGGTTGGATGGGGAGCTAATTTTAGGTCTCTCCAGAGATGTTTGATCGGGTTCAAGTCCAGGCTCTGGCTGGGCCACTCAAGGACATTCAGAGACTTGTCCCGAAGCCACTCCTGTGTTGTCTTGGCTGTATGCTTAGGGTCGTTGTCCTGTTTGAAGGTGAACCTTCTCCCCAGTCTGAGGTCCTAAGCGCTCTGGAGCAAGTTTTTATCAAGGATCTCTCTGTACTTTGTGCCGTTCATCTTTCCCTGACACGTCTCCCAGTCCCTAAAGCTGAAAAACATCCCCACAGCATGATGCTTCCATCACCATGCTACAGCATACGGATGTTGCCAGGTTTCTTCCAGACGCGACGCTTGGCATTCAGGCCAAATAGTTCAATCTGATGAATCCATCAGACCAGAGAATCTTGTTTCTCATGGTCTGAGAGTCCGTTAGGTGCCTTTTGGCAAACTCCAAGCGGCCTGTCATGTGCCTTTTACTGAGCAGTGGCTTCTATCTGGCCACTCTACCATAAAGGCCTGATTGGTGGAGTGCTGCAGAGATGGTTTTCCTTCTGGAAGGTTCTTTCATCTCCACAGAGGAACTCTTGAGCTCTCGACCCATCGGGTTCTTGGTCACCTCCCTTCTCCCCCTATTGCTCAGTTTGGCCGGGCCGGCCAGCTCTAGGAGGAGTCTTGGTTGTTCCAAACTTCGTCTATTTAAGAATGATGAATTCCACTGTGTTGTTGGGACCTTCAATGCTGAATAAATGTTTTGGTACCCTTCCCCCGATCTGTGCCTCGACACAGTCCTGTCTCGTCGCTCTACGGACAATTCCTTCGACCTCATGACTTGGTTTTTGCTCTGATATGCACTGTCAACTGTGGGACCTTATATAGACAGGTGTGTGCCTTTCCAAATCATGTTCAATCATTTGAATTTACTACAGGTGGACTCCAATCGAGTTGTAGAAACATCTCAAGGATGATCAATGGAAACAGGATGCACCTGAGCTCAATTTCAGGTCTCATAGCAAAGGGTCTAATTACTTGAGTAAATAAGGTATTTCTGTAAACCTGTTCTCGCTTAGTCATTATGGGGTATTGTGTGTAGATTGATGAGCATTTTAAAAAATGTAATCCATTTTAGGCTGTAACATAACAAAATGTGGAAAAGTCAGTGGTCTGAATACATTTCGAATGCACACCGTATGTATGGAGCATAATGTATGTACTGTTTTAATCACATGTTTTCAAGTACTGATGACAAATAATGCATTCTGATTCTTGCATAGATTGTAATGGACACATGATGTGTTTAAAATACTTTTTTGAAGGTTATACTGATGATGAAGATCTAATCCTTAGCTATAGTGTTTGCCAGCTACAGTATGCGTGGCGCCATGTAAATTGAGATCATAAAATGCATTCTGATTGTCACGTAAGCTTCTGTCAGACCAAAGATGTTATAACAAAACGAGGTGAAGGTTCACTCGACTGACTTATGGTGCTTTCAGGAAAAATTGGAAAAATATCAGGTCAAATCATGATGTCAGTGATCTTCAGGTTGGACAGTCAGAGCTCTAGAAAGAGGCCTACGAGAGTTCTCGAGTTGGAATTCCGAGTTGGATGACCGTTCAAAGCGACAGACCTCGTTTTTTTCGGAGTTCACCAGTTGGCTTGAATGCACTGAAGTCGGAAGTCGGAGATTTCTGAGTTCCCACTTCCAAGGTCCCAGTTGTTTTGAACGTGGCATCAGATTGTAACTATGGTACCTCAGGGTTGCCAGTTTTATTTATATTTAGCTTATGAACTTCTTTTGTGTTTGCCCACCGTTTATTGATAAATCCCCCATCATAAAGATTTTAGCCGCATCTCTTTTCAAAACAACCCTTGTTAGTCCCTTGTGCTCACCAGAGATTGTCTAGCTGTTTTGTCGCTAACTAACTGTTTTGTGTTCTGTCAGCGCAACCTGTTATTTAGAATGGTTTTTGGAAGGAGTTTGGCTGTGTGATGTCCTCCGTGTGATGTTTGATGGTTAAGTTTCCATTCCTATTTTACAATAGAAGGTGAAATTGAGGAATAAAGTTGTGAAGATCTTTATTTCTCATCAGTACAAAACATTGTTAAGATGCTTTTCAGACAACAATAGTGTTTAGACGCGATCTGATGCTACTGTTCCAATCACATATTTGCGATGGTACGCTGCAGGGACCATTCAGCAATGGTCAGAAATATGTGATCGTACACATCAAATCGTTAAGTTTACAGACGACACGATGGTGGTAGGCCTGATCACTGACGACGGTGAGAGCATACATGGAGTAGGTCAGAGACCTGGCAGTTTGGTGCCAGGACAACGACCTCTCCCTCAACGTCAGCAATATTTGCCCATTATTTAATTTTTCGTTACTCTTTGTATATTTATTCTTCGTATTATTATTTTTCGAATTATCTTTTTTTTCTCTGCATTGATGGAAGGGCTTGTAAGTAAGCATTTCACCTGTTGTTTGCAAAGCATGTGTCACGACTTCCGTCGGAGTTGTTCGAGCGGTGTTCGGCGGTCGACGTCACTGGCCTTCTAGCCATCACCGATCCACTTTTCATTTTCCATTTGTTTTGTCTTTGTTTTATACACACCTGGTGTCAATCCCCCCATTACATGTTCATTATTTAACCCTCTGGTTTCCCCCATTTTTGTGCGCGTGTTTGTTTTATCCTGTTAAGGCTAGGGGGTGCTGTTGTCACTATTTATGGAAATCGTGTAATTTTTGAAACGGCTTCCTACAAAATTCTTGATCGTACAATATGCATATTATTACTATTATTGGATAGAAAACAGTCTATAGTTTCTATAGGCGTTGAAATTTTGTCTCTGAGTGGAACAGAACTCATTCTACAGCAATTTCCCTGACATGGAGTCAGATTTCACACATTTTGGCCCCTGTTCTGGAGTCAGTTTTAAGGCCACTGTTATACCTATGAGTATACGGACACTGCTTACGTCTTCCCCTGGATGCCTTTACGTGATGACGCTTTGAATGGTATCGATTGCCCAATCACAGCCACTATAAATGAAAAAATCCTGTAGGTAGGAACTCTTTTCTTGGTGCGTCAGGCGCGCGGAGGACACCGACCTACTGTTTTTCCAAGCATTAGTGTAGCCAGTTATATTTCTCCGGTCATATTTTTACTCGTTATAGGGGTTAAAAACATCATAAGGTAGTTAATTTAAAGCGTTTTATAGCAATTTATATCCGTTTAGTGCGATTTTGGGACATTTATTTCTGAGCCACTGTGAATCTCTGGGCACCGTTCCAGTTCATGCCGAACGCAATGTGCATTTCTACATGGCAAGAGGACAGCTTTCGACCAAAAGACGATTAGACCCAAGAAAGGATTCTTTGACCAAGATTCTGATGGAAGAACAGCTCAAAGTAGGAACAATTTATTATGATAAATCGTGTTTCTGTCGAAAACTGTTAGTGGCTTAGGACGCCATCTTTTTTGACGTAGCTTCGCTTGGCGCAAACTGTATTGAAAAGTAAGGATAATTTAAAAAATGTAATTCCGCGATTGTATTAAGAATTAAATTGTCTATCAATCGCTGTCCACCCTATATTTTTTAGTCACGTTTATGAGTATTTATGTATACGATTAGATCACTGTCTAATATGGCGCACGACATTTTCTGACCAGCTGGGCTACTTTTCTCATTGTCTAACCATGATTTTGGTGGCTAAATATGCACATTTTCGAACAAACTGTATATGTATGTTGTAATGTGATGTTACAGGAGTGTCATCTGAAGAATTCTGAGAAGGTTAGTGAAAAAATTAATATATTTTGGCGATGTTTACGTTATCGCTCTCTTTGGCTAGAATCAATGCTGGTGTAATGTTTGCACATGTGCTATGCTAATATAACGATTTATTGTGTTTTCGCTGTAAGACACTTAGAAAATCTGAAATATTGTCTGTATTCACAGGATCTGTGTCTTTCGATTAGTGTATGCTGTGTATTTTTACGAAATGTTTGATGATTAGTAGTTAGGTAAACACGTTGCTCATTGTAATTATTCTAGTCCATTTGTGACGGTGGGTGCAATTGTAAACTATGACATCTACCTGAAATATGCACATTTTTCTAACAAAACCTATCCTATACCATAAATATGTTATCAGACTGTCACCTGAGGAGGTTTTTTCTTGGTTGGTGGCTATCAATATCTTAGTTTAGCCGAATTGGTGATAGCTACTGGTGTTGGTGGACAAAGAAAAGATGGTGGATTATGCTAATGTGTTTAGCTAATAGATTTACATCTTTACATATTGTGTCTTCCCTGTAAAACATTTTAAAAATCGGACATGTTGGCTGGATTCACAAGATCTGTGTCTTTCATTAGCTGTATTGGACTTTAATGTGTGAAAGTTAAATATTAAAAAAAAAATTTTTTTTTGAATTTTGCGGCTCTGCCTTTTCAGTGGGGGTGGGGGGGTGTGCCGCTAGCGGCACCCCGGGGCTAGACAGGTTATTGTTCAGGCTGTTACTGACGGCTGGTATTTTGTTGCCGGGTTTTGTTATTACGCCTGTTTTTTTTCGTGGTACCAGTATTTTTCCCGCACCATAGTATTGTGTTTATACTGGTGTTATATTGTATTAAATACCTTGTCCACGCATCTCAGCTCTCCTGTGCCTGACTCCTTTCACCAGTTACCCACAGCCTTGACAGCATGTGTCAAGTAATATTTCATTGATTGAGATGGTCAGCGGAGGTGGTGGTCAGGTCAGCATGTCTAAAGGCAGGCAGGTAGGCAGGCATCAGGGCGTCTCCGCCATCTGCAGATTCTCTGTGATGAAGTTTGAGCTCTCCACGGAGTACAGCCTATTCCTTACTCCAGAAGTATCCTCCTGAGCAATGCAAAAGCTGGCCCACTGCCAACTCTGCATGCATAAGCCTTGGTGAAAAAGAACCCAAAGTCAGTAGTAATGTATTTCTAATTAAAACAAACACAGGCTAGCTCGCATTAGCCAGCTTGTTGACAACACGGATTTTCAGCTATTTACGGGCAGGAACCTATTCATGATATCAAGATTTGATCAGCACAAATGTAACTATTGAAAATAGAAACTTCTAAATATGATTACATATGAACAGAATTTGCATGAGTTCTTGCCTAGGCTGCCACTAGGCTCTATGGCAACTGTAGGACTCTAATCTAGGACAAACATACTGAACATATACAGTACAAGTATCTATAGTGCAGTTCAATACAGAATAGATAATTAGCATATACATAGCCAACAATGGTTAATTCATCAATGCATACCATCCCTGGAAAAACACTGGAAAAACACACACACACACACACACACACACACACACACACACACACACACACACACACACACACACACACACACACACACACACACACACACACACACACACACACACACACACACACACACACACACACACACACACACACACACACAGGTAGTAGGTCAGTGTGTAGTAGTGGTTAGAGCTTGAGGACAGTCAATAAAGTATTGAATGGGGCTTTAGTCAGTCCATCTCTCTGTGGTTTGAGGTCACGGCAGGGGAGCGACGTATCGATCTACACACTACATGTGACCATTACAATGAACTGGAGTCCAATCTACTTACATCACTTGCAGGCCAGTGTGTGGATGGATACGATGGAGCTTTACTGTCCATGCAAGCTACAGTCCTTACATTAAAACAAGTATTGAGAATCAACAAAATTCGTTAGAGACCTGTGATTTTTAGTTGAAGCTGATGATTAGACCAAGGAGCGCACTGATTCCCTCAGCCCAGCTATCACCATGCAGGACTCAGCAGGCTATCGCCGAAGGTACTTCTCTTTAGTGTGTGTGTTTGTTTGTCTTTAGACTATAGTGATTACGCCTATGTCAGAGCTGTGAGTGTTTACTTAGTAGTATCAAGACCACAGGAGGTTGGTAGCCCCTTAATTGGGGAGGTCGCGGGCGTGGTAACGGCTGGTAGCAGAATAGGTGGAATGGTGTCAGACACATTAAATACATGGTTTCCATGTGTTTGATGCCATTCAATTTGCTCCGTTCCAGCCATTGTTATCAGCCGTCCTCCCCTCAGCAGCCTCCTCTGATCCAGACACACGTTAATACATCCAGACAGCCACTCTCCCAGTCACGGGAAAAAAATAGACAAGCATAAAAAACGTACAAAGACAATTTTGTCTGAGCTGGGATATTATGTGCTTTTGTTTGATTTGATTTTTCAATTCTTTTTCTCAAAGGAGTACATGGGAACTTGGGCAAACTTTTCAGACAATTCATCTAATTAATGAATTATGCATGTGTTATTTGGTATGCATATGTGATTAGGTATCTAGGGAGTTTCTGTAAAAACGTTGTGTGCTTGACGTGACAGATGGATAGAGGAATATAATAATGGATGATGAATGGATGGATAGACAGAGGTACTCTACATCACCAAACGATGTGGACACCTGCTTGTCGAACATCTCATTCCAAAATCATGGGCATTAATATGGAGTTGGTTCCCCCTTTGCTGCTGTAACAGCCTCCACTCTTCTGGGAAGGCTTTCCACTAGATGTTGGAACATTGCTGCTTGGAACAGCAATGCGCAGCGCCATTTTGGAACAGCGCCATTTTGGAAAGGCACCTAATCTTATCGAAAACTATTCATAAACTTGACTAAAAAAATACAGGTTGGACAGCAATTGAAAGACAAATTAGTTCTTAATGCAATCGCTGAATTACATTTTTTAAATTAACCTTACTGCGCAATACTGGGTACAATACAGGGTGCGATAGCGCAACGCTACACGGAAAATAATGGCGTCTAATACATTTTACTTTTTCAACAGAACAACGTTTTATCAGCATAAATAGTACTTACTATTAGCTGAACTGCCATCAGAATCTTGGGAAAGGTGTCCGTTGGCCAAAAGAATCGTTGCTGGGTTGGAGAATGTTTCCTTTGACGTTGCAATTAGCAGTACAGAATGGCATTCGAGAGAGAGATACCCAAGTTCCTACAGCGCCATGGAAATAAATACCTGAAAATCGCAATATACTGACATAAACTGGTATAATTTGGTTCAAAATAACAAGATTATGATGTCTTTAAAGCCTATAGTGAATAAAAACAGAGCCGGATACATCTAGGAGCTAAAACCAGACGTTCTAAAAAGACATGCCAAGAGCCTTTCTGCGTCAGCGCGAGGTCCCAAAAGGCCGGACACCTCGGTTCCAACCAATTTATAGACTTTCTGAACCGTGTAGAAACTGCATTTGAACTCTCCCTATTCGCTAACAGCCAGGGGAAGGCGTATGCAGTGCATCTCAACCAATAGAAGACAGGCAAATTTAAAGACAGGTCTCAGAGCAGATGATAAAATTTGCCATTCTCACACAGACATAGGAAAAGTGCTCTAAGTCGAGTTCTGTTTCACTTACAGACATAATTCAAACGGTTTTAGAAAGTAGAGAGTGTTTTCTATCCAATATTAATAATAATATGCATATTGTACGAGCAAGAATTGAGTACGAGGCAGTTTAATTTGGAGACCAATTTGTGCTATGTCGAAATGGCACACCCCTAGTGGCAAGAAGTTTTAAATAAACAAATTATTAAATAAAAAGCTTCCATTCAGCCACAAGAGCATTGGTGAAGTCTGGCACTGATGTTGGGTGATTAGACCTGGCTCACAGTCGGCCTTCCAATTCATTCCAAAGGTGTTCGATGGGGTTGAGTTCAGGGCTCTGTGCAAGCCAGTCAAGTTCTTCCACACTGATCTCGAACAAACCATTTCTTTATAGACCTCACTTTGTGCATGGGGGTATTGTCATGCTGAAACAGGAAAAGGCCTTCCCCAAACTGTTCCCACAAAGTTGGAAGCACACAATAGTCTAGAATGTCATTATCTCATCTCACTGGTCACCATAGCAGTACCCACTCATAGCACGCGCTCCAGCAGGTATATCTCACTGGTCACCCCCAAAGCCAATTCCTCCTTTGGTCATCTTTCCTTCCAGTTCTCTGCTGCCAATGACTGGAACGAACTGCAAAAATCTCTGAAGCTGGAAACACTTATTTCCCTCACTAGCTTTAAGCACCAGCTGTCAGAGCAGCTCACAGATTACTGCACCTGTACATAGCCTATCTATAATTTAGCCCAAATACCTACCTCTTCCCCTACTGTATTTATTTATTTATTTTGCTCCTTTGCACCCCATTATTTATATTTCTACTTTGCACATTCTTCCACTGCAAATTTACCATTCCAGTGTTTTACTTGCTATATTGTATTTACTTCGCCACCATGGCCTTTTTTTGCCTTTACCTCCCTTATCTCACCTCATTTGCTCACATTGTATATAGACTTATTTTTCTACTGTATTATTGACTGTATGTTTGTTTAACTCCATGTGTAACTCTGTGTTGTATGTGTCGAATTGCTATGCTTTATCTTGGTGTAACGGCTCTCTTTCGGTGAGTGAGTTGACCAAGGCGCAGCGGGTGATGAATACATCATGTTTTAATGACAAGACGGAAAAACACGAAACGAAATACACTTGAATGATTTACAAAATAACAAAACGAACTAGACAGACCTAAACTATGAACTTACATGAAACGAGGAACACATAAACAGGAACGACCGAACGAACGAGACAGTACCGTGTGGTGCAACAAACACAGACACAGCGACAATCACCCACAAACAAACAGTGAGAACAACCTACCTTAATATGACTCTCAATTAGAGGAAAACGCAAAACACCTGCCTCTAATTAAGAGCCATACCAGGCAACCCAAAACCAACATAGAAACAGAAAACATAGACTGCCCACCCAAAACTCACGCCCTGACCATCACACACATACAAAACAACAGAAAACAGGTCAGGAACGTGACAGAACCCCCCCCCTCAAGGTGTGAACGCCGGGCGCACCAGCACAAAGTCCAGGGGAGGGTCTGGGTGGGCATCTGACCATGGTGGTGGCTCAGGCTCCGGACGCTGTCCCCACACCACCATAGTCACTCCCCGCTTCTGTATTCCCCTCCCAATGACCACCCTCCAACTAAAACCACATAAATGAAGGGGCAGCACCGGGATAAGGGCCAGCACCGGGATAAGGGGCGGCACCGGGATAAGGGGCGGCACCGGGATAAGGGGGGGCAGGTCCTGGCTGAGGAACTCTGGCAGGTCCTGGCTGAGGGACTCTGGCAGGTCCGGGCTGAGGGACTCTGGCAGGTCCGGGCTGAGGGACTCTGGCAGGTCCGGGCTGAGGGGCTCTGGCAGGTCCGGGCTGAGGGGCTCTGGCAGGTCCCGGCTGAGGGGCTCTGGCAGGTCCGGGCTGAGGGGCTCTGGCAGGTCCGGGCTGAGGGGCTCTGGCAGGTCCGGGCTGAGGGGCTCTGGCAGGTCCGGGCTGAGGGGCTCTGGCAGGTCCGGGCTGAGGGGCTCTGGCAGGTCCGGGCTGAGGGGCAGCTCCGGACTGAGGGGCAGCTCCTGACTGTGGGGCAGCTCATGACTGTAGGGCAGCTCATGACTGTAGGGCAGCTCATGACTGTAGGGCAGCTCATGACTGTAGGGCAGCTCATGACTGTAGGGCAGCTCCTGACTGTAGGACAGCTCCTGACTGTAGGACAGCTCCTGACTGTAGGGCAGCTCCTGACTGGCTGGCGGCTCTGGCAGCTCCTGACTGGTTGGCGGCTCTGGCAGCTCTTGACTGACGGACGGCTCTAGCGGCTCGGGACAGACGGGCGGCTCTAATGGCTCGTGGCAGACGGATGGCTCAGAAGGCGCTGTGCAGACGGATGGCTCAGAAGGCGCTGGGCAGACAGATGGCTCAGACGGCGCTGGGCAGACAGATGGCTCAGACGGCGCTGGGCAGACAGATGGCTCAGACGGCGCTGGGCAGACAGGCAGTGCAGAAGGCGTTGGGCAGACGGCCGACTCTGCCCTGCTGAGGCGCACAGTAGGCCTGGTGCGTGGTGCCGGAACTGGAGGTACCGGGATGACGGCACGCACTTCAAGGCTAGTGCGGGGAGCAGGAACAGGGCACACTGACCTCTCGAAGCGCACTATAGGCCTGGTGCGTGGTACCGGAACTGGAGGTACCGGGCTGAGGGCACGCACCTCAGGGCGAGTGCGGGGAGAAGGAACAGTGCGTACAGGGCTCTGGAGACGCACAGATGGCTTAGTGCGTGGTGCCGGAACTGGAGGCACTGGGCTGAAGACACGCACCATAGGGAGAGTGCGTGGAGGAGGAACAGGGCTCTTAAAACGCACTGGAAGCCTGGTGCGTGGTGTAGGCACTGGTGGTACTGGGCTGGGGCGAGGAGGTAGCGCCGGAAATACCGGACCGTGCAGGCGTATTGGCTCCCTTGAGCACTGAGCCTGCCCAACCTTACCTGGTTGCATGCTCCCCGTAGCCCGTCCAGTGCGGGGAGGTGGAATAACCCGCACTGGGCTGTGTTGGCGAACCGGGGACACCATGCTTAAGGCTGGTGCCATGTAAGCCGGCCCAAGGAGACGTACTGGTGGCCAGATATGTAGGGCCGGCCTCATGACATTTGGCTCAATGCCCAATCTAGCCCTACCAGTGCGGGGAGGTGGAATAACCCGCACTGGGCTATGCACCCGTACAGGAGATACAGTGCGCTCTACTGCGTAACACGGCGTCTGCCCGTACTCCCGCTCTCCACGGTTAGCCTGGGAAGTGGGCGCAGGTCTCCTACCTGC
Source organism: Salvelinus fontinalis (assembly GCF_029448725.1). Taxonomy (NCBI): domain Eukaryota; kingdom Metazoa; phylum Chordata; class Actinopteri; order Salmoniformes; family Salmonidae; genus Salvelinus; species Salvelinus fontinalis. Next base: position 42,483,011 of record NC_074690.1, read on the forward strand.
CCTCGGCCCACTACCTCTTAGCCCCCCCCCCAAGAAATTTTAGGGTAGTACTTGCGGGCTTCCAGCCTTGCTTCCGTGCTGCCTCCTCATAACGTCGCCTCTCCGCTTTTGATGCCTCCAGCTCCGCCTTGGAACGGCGACACTCCTCTGGCTCTGCCCAGGGTCCTTTACCGTCCAGGATCTCTTCCCATGTCCAATCCTCCTTTTCCCACTGCTGCTGTCGTTGCTGTCCGTTAACCCGCTGCTTGATCTGGGTTTGGTGGGTGATTCTGTAACGGCTCTCTTTCGGTGAGTGAGTTGACCAAGGCGTAGCGGGTGATGAATACATAATGTTTTAATGACAAGACGGAAAAACACGAAACGAAATACACTTGAATGATACAAAATAACAAAACGAACTAGACAGACATAAACTATGAACTTACATGAAACGAGGAACACATAAACAGGAACGACCGAACGAACGAGACGAGACAGTACCGTGTGGTGCAACAAACACAGACACAGCGACAATCACCCACAAACAAACAGTGAGAACAACCTACCTTAATATGACTCTCAATTAGAGGAAAACGCAAAACACCTGCCTCTAATTAAGAGCCATACCAGGCAACCCAAAACCAACATAGAAACAGAAAACATAGACTGCCCACCCAAAACTCACGCCCTGACCATCACACACATACAAAACAACAGAAAACAGGTCAGGAACGTGACACTTGGCCAGGTCACATTTGTTCTCAACTAGCCTACCTGGTTATACAAAGGTGAAAAAAAATAAAAAAAAATGGTATGCTGTAGAGTTAACATTTCCCTTCACAGGAACTAAGGGGCGTAGCCCAAATCATGAAAACAGACCCAGACCATTATTCCTCCTCCACCAAACTTTACAGTTGGCCCTATCCATTTGGCAGGTAGCGTTTTCCTGGCATCTGCCAAATCCAGATTCGTCTTTCGGACTTTCAGATGGTGAAGCGTGATTCATCACTCCAGAGAACAGTTTCCACTGCTCCAGAGTCCAATGGCAGCGAGTTTTACACCACTCCAGCTGACGCTTGGCATTGTGCATGGTGATCTAAGGCTTGTGTGTGGCTGCTTAGCCATGGAAACCCATTTCATGAAGCTCCTGATGAACAGTTATTGTGCTGACGTTGCTTCGAGAGGCAGTTTGGATATCAGTAGTGAGTGTTGCAGCCGAGGACAGACAATGTTTCCTCGCTTCAGCACTCGGCGGTCCCGTTCTGTGAGCTTGTGTGGCCTACCAGTTTCCGGCTGAGACGTTGTTGCTCCTGTACGTTTCCACTTACAATAACAGCACTTACAGTTGCCCGGGGGCAGCTCTAGCAGGGCAGACATTTGAAGAACTGACTTGATGGAGTCACGGAGCTCTTCAGTAAGGCCATTCTACTGCCAATTTTTGTCTATGGAGATTGCATGGCTGTGTGCTCGATGTTATACACCTGTCAGCAACGGGTGTGGCTGAAATAGCCAAAACCACTAATTTGAAGGGGTTTCCACATATTTGAAAATAACTTGTATGAAAGAAGGTAGCTTTGATGATTGGATGGATAGATTCAATCAGACATCCAATTATGCAACACAGCTCCGTTTGGCTGAAGTCTTTGTGACCTCATAAGACATGATTGAATAATTCTAAGTCTGACAGGCAACAGATGGACTCAGCCTGAACTTAAATATACACGAACCCCGATAAGAGTTTTCATTGACATTCGAACGTAATTTGACCCTTTTGATTTTCTTATCGAATAGGTCATTTTGAAAGCACTACAGAATCGAAGTTCCGTTGCACAATGTGAGTTCATCAGTTGCGAGAGCGGCCAGAGGATTTGTCTGCACACTGCTCTTATTTGGTTGGCTCAGTGAACAATGAAATAACCTATGGGGACACACACACTCCTTCACCTACCTTACCATTACCAGGTTGTAGTGATGCACTGCACTGCACTGTACTGTACTGTACTGCACTGCTAAACAATTAGCATTATGCAGTGACCTTATTACTCAACCGCAGTTGATTGGACTCACGTTGGACAGCATGGTAGAGACAGACCGAACGTCTCTGTATTGTGTGAGCGGTTCATGTTGTGAGGTTTGCACTGGCTTTTATGAATGAAACGAATACTGGAGGTGAAGGATAAGATTCCGTGTTTATAGGTCAATCTTTGACTCTGCAAAATGGGGCTTGAAGGTCACATGGCTGTGACCGGGTTACTGATATGACTCTCACGCATCGGTATTGCTGTCACTCCCCTCCCTGCTCTGTGATAAGCTGCCTATCAACCTCCTCTCCCTCTCGTCCGTCTCTCCTCTCCTCCATTGGAATTTCTTCTGGGCAGTCCGGAGTTATTGTCTGTCAGGGAGATTGAATCGGTTTCTCTGCGCCGTCTTGCAAGATCTGCCGGCAGCATCCTTTGAACACTTCTCCCCCTCATTCTGTTTATCTGCCTCACCTCCAATCAAATCAAATCTCATTTTATTCGTCACATACACGTGTTTAGCAGATGTTAGCGCTTGTGTTTCTAGCTCCAACAGTGCAGTGATATCGTACAAGTAACGTCTAACAATTTCACAACAACACATACAAATCGGAAGTAAAGGAACGGAATTAAGACTATAGAAACATCTGGGCGAGGGGTTTCAACTGACCAGCTCCTTCCATTCTGAATATCATAGAACTGCCTCTGTCTGTCTGTTTCTCTTCCTCCTGGTATGAAGCTAAAGGATGAAGGAGGGGCGACTGGAGAGAACGGTCAGGATGGTGACATACTCGGAGGATAAAGGGGTGAAGGAATAATATGGAGGGGTGAAGGTACCATATGTAATGAAGGAGAAATGGGGTGATGACGGGCATGGACGAATGGATGAAGCAACCGATGAAAAGAGTAAACCATCTCAAAAGTTCATTCTTCTCTTCCTTTACTCGTTCATCGTTTGCATCGTCCATTCGTCTTTGCCCGTCATCACCACATTTCTCCTTCATTACATATGTTACCTTCACCCCTCCATATTATTCCTTCACCCCGTTATCCTCCGAGTAGGTCACCATCCTGACCGTTCTCTCCAGTCACCCCTTGTTATCACCCTTTAGCTTCATACCAGGAGGAAGAGACACAGACAGCCTGAGGCAGTTCTATGATTTTCAGAGGTGAAGGAGCTAGTCAGTCCTGGATATAACATAGGAGGGAGAGAGGGGGAGAGAGGAAAGGAGAGGAGAAAGTATTCTGTGCGTGTGTTATCTGAAGTGTAAATGTGTGACACAGTGGGAGAAAATCGATAGTTCTGTTTACTCCGTACTATCACATTGTACATCTATATGGGCTTATATAAATCACCAGCTGGGACGTTCGCTCTCTCTGGGAATACAAGTCCTCTCCTCCTAACACTGTCTAACACGGTGCCCCCTCGGCCTCATAGACACAGAGTGCCTGGAGAGACTGAGTGCTAAGGTCAAGGTCTGGCATTTTGTACACTGACCGTTCAACACTTCTCTTCACTCTACTCTGGGGTACAGATGGGCGATTATTTCACCATTTCTGAGAGCTACAGGGCACATATGCAATCTGTGTTCAGGATTGATTGTGCCTTGAAAAAAGAGAGGGTTTTATTTATATATTTCTAGTTTTTTTATTTTAATTTTACCCCAATTTTCGTGGTGTCCAATCGCTAGTAATTACTATCTTGTCTCATCGCTACAACTCCCGTACGGGCTCGGGAGAGACGAAGGTGTCCATGCGTCCTCCGAAGCACAACCCAACCAGCCATACTGCTTCTTAACACAGCGCGCCTCCAACCCGGAAGCCAGCCGCACCAATGCGTCGGAGGAAGGTTAGCACGCACTGCGCTGGCCAGCCACAGGAGTCGCTGGAGCGCGATGAGACAAGGATATCCCTACCGGCCAAACCCTCCCTAACCCGGACGACGCTAGGCCAATTGTGCGTCGCCCCACGGACCTCCCGGTCGCGGCCGGCTGCGACAGAGCCTGGGCGACAGAGCCTGGGCGCAGCAAGCGCTGCGATGCAGTGCCCTAGACCACTGCGCCACCCGGGGGGCCCTATATATTTCTAGTTTTGACTTCTTTTCTCCCCTGCTCTGCTCCGCTCTGGGAGATGGTCTAATTTAAGGGGTCCCATAGAGAGAGACTAAGGTAAATACCCTGGTCCTACTCCATGAGCACATTTGCTGAGAGACTTCATTTAGACTACAGGTAGATGTAGACCTCGAGAAAATCTGGTATGGATTTTCTACTGTCCACTCTATATTTAGCGTTTTATGCTTCATGTATTACAGAAAGAGTGAAACTGCTGCAAAATGAAGTTACGGCCACTCTCAGATGATGTGGCCAAAATGTGGGAGTGGATGTTTTTTCCCCCCAGAATTAGAATGCCCTCTTTTGGAGCAAATGAGTACTGTTCAAAAGTGGGATTTGGATTGGTACAACCTTTCACGGTACAAGACATAATAGCCTAATTGTCTTTTTGAAAAGGGGAATACCTTGGAGATTTCAAAAGCTTGAACTGTGATATGGTTAAGGGGAGATGGGGACGCGCTCCAATAGAGTCCAGGTAGTTTGACCTGGTAAAAGTTTATTTATTATTATTTGTGTCTATCCTTTTTCCCCTTGGGTTTTGCTCTTGATTCTGAGTCTCTCTCACCTTTCACCGATGAAACATACAGTGCTTTCAGAAAGTATTCAGACCCCTTAACTTTTCCCACGTTATGTTAGGTTACAGCCTTATTCTAAAATTGATTCATTCGTTTTTTTCCCCCTCATCAATCTACACGCAGTACCACATAATGACGAAGCAAAAATGGGTTTTACATTTAAAAAAAAAATGCTAATTGATTAAACATAAACTTAAATATCCAATTTATGTAAGTATTCAGACCCTTTACTCAGTGCTTTGTTTAAGCATCTTCGGTAGCAATTACAGCCTCCAGTCTTCTTGAGTATGACGCTACAAGCTTGGCACATCTGTATTTGGGGAGTTTCTCCCATTCTTCTCTGCAGGTCCTCTCAATCTCTGTCAGATTGGATGGGGAGCGTCACTATTTTCAGGTCTCTCCAGAGATGTTTGATCGGGTTCAAGAACGGGCTTTGGCTGGGCCACTCAAGGACATTCAGAGACTTGTCCAGAAACTATTCCTGCTTTGTCTTGGCTGTGTGCTTAGGGTCATTGTCCTGTTGGAAGGTGAACCTTCGCACCAGTCTGAGGTCCTGAGCACTCCGGGGAAGGTTTTCATTAAGGGTTTCTCTGTAATTTTTTCTGTTCATCTATCCCTCAATCCTAACTAGTCTTAAGTCCCTGCCAACGAAAAACATCCCCACAGCTGCCACCACCATGCTTCACCTTAGGGATGGTGCCAGGTTTCCTCCAGATGTGGCGCTTGGCATTCAGGCCAAAGAGCTCAATCTTGGTTTCATCACACTAGAGAATCTTGTTTATCCGGCCTTTATGGTAGAGTGTCTGAGAGTTTTAGGTGCCTTTTGGCAAACGCAAGGCTGGCTGTCATGTGCCTTTTACTGAGGAGTGGCTTGCGTCTGGCCACTCTACCATAAAGGCCGGATTGGTGGAGTGCTGGAGAGATGGTTGTCCTTCTGGAAGGTTCTTCCATCTCCACAGAGGAACTCTAGAACTCTGTCAGAGTGACTATCGTGTTCTTGGTCACCTCCCTGACCAAGGCCCTTCTCCCCTGATTGCTCTGTTTGGCCGGGCGGCCAGCTCTAGGAAGAGTCTTGGTGGTTCCAAACTTCTTCCATTTTAGAATGCCACTGTTCTTGGGGACCTTCAATGATGCAGAAATGTTTTGGTACCCTTCCCCAGATCTGTGCCTCGACACAATCCTGTCTCAGAGCTCTACAGACAATTCCTTCAACCTCATGGCTGGGCTTTTTCTCTGACATGCACTGTCAACTGTGGGACCTTACATAGACAGGTGTGTGCTTTTCCAAATCATGTCCAATCAATTGAATTGACCACATGTGGACTCCAATCAAGTTGTTGAAACATCTCAAGGATGATCAATGGAAACAGGATGCACCTGAGCTCAATTTTGAGTCTCATAGCAAAGGGTCTGAATACTTCTGTTCTTCTGTTTTTATTTGTAATAAATTTGCAACATTTTCAAAAAAAATGTTTTCGCTTTGTCATTATGTGGTACTGTGTGTAGATTTTTTAAAATCCCTTTTAGAATAAGGCTGTAACGTAACAACCTGAAAAAGTCAAAGGGTCTGAATACTTTCAGGCCCTGTATGCAGTTTAGTGCTCTGCAGTGAACATCAGAGGTAATTCAAACCTCCTCTAGATAGAAGACTGTAATTCAAGTGAAACATCTTTAACTTTCCTCTGTATTTCCACCCTTTCTCTTTCATTGTGCTCTCTCCTTCCTCTCCCTCCATTCATGTGGTCAATCTCCTCTCCTCTCATCTCCTTCCCTCACTCCTCTCCTCCTCTAATCCCCTCCTCTCATCTCCTTCCCTCACTCCTCTCCTCCTCTAATCCCCTCCTCTCATCTCCTTCCCTCACTCCTCTCCTCCTCTAATCCCCTCCTCTCATCTCCTTCCCTCACTCCTCTCCTCTCATCTCCTTTCTTCACGCCTCTCCTCCTCTAATCCCCTCCTCTCATCTCCCTCCCTCCCTCACTCCTCTCCTCCTCTAATCCCCTCTTCTCATCTCCTTCCCTCACTCCTCTCCTCCTCTATTCTCCTTCCCTCACTCCTCTCCTCCTCTAATCTCCTCCTCTCATCTCCTTCCCTCACTCCTCTCCTCTAATCCCCTCCTCTCATCTCCTTCCATCAATCCTCCTCTAATCCCCTCCTCTCATCTCCTTCCCTCACTCCTCCTCTAATCCCATCCTCTCATCTCCTTCCCTCCCTCCCTCACTCCTCTAATCCCCTCTTCTCATCTCCTTCCCTCACTCCTCTCCCCCCTCTCCCCTCTAGGTGATAATATATTTTATTGAGAACGACGGTTGCACCTATTACAACATCACTTACTGAGGAGGTCGAGAGGGGAGGGGAGATGGCCTGGCTCCAGTCTGATCAAATATGTATGAATGTAGACAGACAGATGGCCAAGGACATATATACTCTATCCTGCTGAATCATAGGAAAGGTACAGAGAGAGTGCTATGACACACAAGTATACAACTGAGACTGCATCATAAAAGAGACCAGGAAACGCACACTGGAGCCAACTTTTTAAAACTAAATGAAACACCTGTTTTCCCATAAAGAGCACTAATCAGAGACCACGAAACACACATTGGAGACAACGTTTTTTAAACTAAATTAAACACCTGATTTCCCATAAAGAGCACTAATTCTGAGCTTTTGTCAAATGTAGTGCATTAGAAAGTATATGGTGTCATCTGAGAAACATTCTGTGTTCGATTTGACTGCACATATCTCCTTGGGCTTTGCCCTTTGACTCTGAGTCTCTCTCACCTTTCACCAATGATACACATGTCTGATGTGTGGTTTAGTGCTCTGCGGTGGACATCAGGGGTCATTTAAACCTTCTTCTCTGGATAGAAGACACTCCAGCTGAGAGTGACCTTCCAATGAATCTAGAAGCTCTGATGTCAGTTATAGTGTTGTGTCAATGAAGGCGGGGACAGTAGTTAATCATGTGTGGCTGGTCTTAAAGCAGTGCAGTCAAAAATGTGATTTTTCAGTTTTTTATCAATATTTCCACACTATGAGGTTGGAATAATATTGTGAAAATGATGATAGTGCCCTTTCAGTGTCAGACCTGTTCAAGAGACTGCCTGAAATCTCTGCCTGTTTTGGTGGGATACATGAGTGAATAGACCAATAAGAAAGAGAGTTCCGAACCTCTCTGCCAATAACAGCACATGTTCTGTTTCTCCCTCCCTACCCAGACCACTCCCAGACAGTCCGAGCAACATTCTTGCTTGAGAAATTGCCCTTTGCTAAGAAGCTATTATGGTACTTAATTGTTGCCCCTAAATGATTTGATATTGAAATAAACATGGCTGCATTGGATCCTTAATGAAGAGGAGTATATCCTGTATATTACAGTGGATTCCATTCCCTAGCCAGGAGGTTCACTTTATTAAATAGAGGCCAGTTTAGTTCACTGTGAAAGGGGAAGGGTTGATGAGAGCACTTTATCCGGAACACTTTCAAAGTGACTGGAATAGATTGGGTATATGGTTGGTGCTGATAAGCTTTATCCGAAGCTGATTTTAAACCACTAAAACCTGTAGACACGTTTTATGTCTCCCAACATTCCTCAGTTATTCACCAAATCGTTATTCCTCCCTCCCACTGTCTCCATCGCTCTACTCCACCTTCTCTCGCCATCTTTCTCTCTCTTCGCCCATAACCAGTAGATGTACAGTTCACTGAGAGGACTCTCCACTCTCCTTCCTCTTCTACTCTCCCTTCCCTCTCCCTGCTAAGTTTACTGGGAAGGCCCGCTGAATGCTTCTCCTCCCGTTCTCTCCCTTCTGTCTCCTCTTCTCACCCCCCCCCCCCCCCCCCTCTCGCACCCTCTATCTGCTGTTCTCTTCTGCTGTTCTCTCTGTGTCATTCAACCCCACAGACGAACAAGATAGGACAGCAGAGAGAGAGAGGGACCACAGAATCAACAGAGATGGGAAAGCAGAGGATGGGGGAGAGAGAGGGGAGAGAGGAGAAAGCAGAAGCAGACAGGAAAGACATCACTGCTCTCTGAAAATACATTTCTCTCTTCAGTCTCTTTTCTTTCCTTTTTTTAGTTTCTCCATAATGTTTCTCTGAACTGTTTCTATCACCTCTGCTCTACGGAACAGTCTCTGGCGTGTCAGCTGTGAGCAGGTGTACACCAGAATTGGCCTTTTGGCTCAAAACACTGTCTCTGTCACTATGATACACAGAACTAAATAGAGAGTGGGGAGAGAGAGAGGGGCAGGAGAGAGAGGGCAGGGTTACAGTAAGTTACAGAGTTATAGAAGTGTAGTAGTAGTAGTCACATTGAGATTGAAGAGTTTTTGTTCAATTAATCCTGGATTTGAGTTGAATATTTTTAAACAATATTTTATTTTCCGTAAGTGATCTCTTATTATATATACAGTATGTTTTATGACTACTATGACATGGCCACATACAACTGAGAGTGTTTTTAATGGAAAGGTTTTGGGGATTTTATTCCACAAGCCCTCGGTCTCACGTCAGAATTCGACGTCCATCCATGTTTCTCACACGTTTAATCAACTAAACTGTCTGTCTGTTTGTCTGCAGCTGCGTCCAGCTTCAGTTTCTGCCGTGCATCCCTGGAGCAAACAGTGTCTGCAGAGGAGCTGAGCTACCAACTGCCTCGCCGGCCAGGGTCTAGTCTCGCCTGGCATGATGGGAGGGGACAGATGAACACGTACACACGCACCGTCAAACTACTGCAGCAACCTGGCACAGAGGGCATACAGGTATAGTGGGCATAGAGTGGCTTTGGAAAGTTTTCAAACTCCATGACTTTTTTAACATTTTGTTATGTTATAGCCTTATTCTAAAATGGATTAAATAAAAAAAAGTCCTCAGCAATCTACAAACAATACCCCATAATGACAAATACAGAAATACCTTATTAACATAAGTATTCAGACCTACGAGACTCAAAATTGAGCTCAGGTGCATCCTGTTTCCATTGATCATCCTTGAGATGTTTCTACAACTTAATTGGAGTCCACCTGTGGTAAATAAAATTGAGTGGACATGATTTGGAAAGGCCCACCTGTTTATATAAGGTCTTTTAGTTGACGGTGCACGTCAGAACAAAACCCAAGAAATGAGGTCGAAGGAATTGTTTGTAGAGCACCGAGACAGGACTGTGTCGAGGCACAGAGCTGCGTAAGGGCACCAAAACATTTATGCAGCATTGAAGGTCGCCAAGAACACAGTTGCCTCCATCATTTTAAAATGGAAGACGTTTGGAACCACCAAGACTCGTCCTAGAGCTGGCCACCCGGCCAAACTGATTAATCGGGGGAGAAGGGCCTTGGTCAGAGAGGTGACCAAGAACCCAATGGTCACTCTGACAGAGCTCCAGAGTTCCTCTGTGGATATGGGAGAACCTTCCATAAGGACAACCATCTCTGCAGCACTCCACCAATCAGGCTTTTATGCTAGAGTGGCCAGACGGAAGCCACTCCTCAGTAAAAGGCACATGACAGCCCACTTGGAGTTTGTTAAAAGGCACCTAAAGGACACTCAGACCATGAGAAACAAGATTCTCTGGTCTGATGAAACCAAGATTGAACTCTGGCCTGAATGCCAAGCATCGCATCTGGAGGAAACCTGGCACCATCCCTAAGGTGAAGCATGGTGGTGGTGGACACATCATGCTGTGGAGGGGTTTTTCAGCGTCAGGGACTGGTCAGGATCGAGGAAAAGAGGAATGGAGCAAAGTACAGAGAGATCCTTGTTAAAAACCTGCTCCAGAGGGCTCAGGGCCTCAGACTAGGGTGAAGGTTCACCTTCCAACAGGACAATGACCCTAAGCACACAGTTAAGACAGAGCAGGAGTGGCTTCTGGACAAGTTTCTAAATGTCCTTGAGTGGCCCAGCCAGAGCCCGGACCTGAACTCGTTTGAAAATCTCTGGAGAGACCTGAAAATAGCTGTGCAGCAACGCTCCCCATCCAACCTGACAGAGCTTGAGAGGATCTGGAGAGAAGAATGGGAGAAACTCCCCAAATACAGGTGTGCCAAGCTTGTAGCGACATACCCAAGATGACTCAATGCTGTAATCGCTGCCAAATGTGCTTCAACAAAGAACTGAGTAAAAGGTCTGAATACTTATGTAAATGTGATATAAAAAAAATGTTAAATTACTTTTTGCTTCGTCATTATGGGATATTGTGTGTAGATTGTTGAGGGAGAAAAACGAATCCATTTTAGAATAGGTGTAACAAATGTGGGGAAAATCAAGGGGTCTAAATACTTTCCAAAGGCACTGTATGTAAAGACAAGATTAAATCAAGAATAGTGTGATAGGTGACAATATTAGCCTATCACTTGTGATGTATATATTTTCTCTTGTGAATGGCAAACAGCGCATGCTTTTTGTGTGACTTTTTCAAATCACCTCACGTAGCCCATAGGCCTATATGTTTTGATACGGTGAGTATCACAACTAAAGTGGCCAAATAACTAATGAAGCACATGAATCCGCTTTAAAAAGGGGTGTAAAAGCCTAACTTGTACACACACGCAGCGCGTGAGTTTCAAGTTTGGGGAAGATCATTTTTCAACATAAAAACGCACCTTTATAATAAAATCATTACCTGCATAATCACAGTTGTGGTCACTTTTGAGAAGGGTGTTTTTCTGCTAATGGAACATTACGTGCCTACTACAGTGTTCGCATTGCTGCGCTTATAATGGGAAGAAATAGCCCAATAGTTTATCAAAATGTTAAGCAAAACGTTCTCATCTGTTGTGTCAGGCTCATTGCTTAAAAACAGTTTTTTCAATGGTGGTTGTATTCATTTGGGATCTATCGCATCCCACAACTGTCCCAGACTATGTTTAGGAATATTTATTTCTCTCACAGAATAGGTCAGCTATTGTACTATGGTGATAGTAGATTGACACAGGCTAGTGCTTTTGCTGTTCGTTAGGCCTACTCATCTTGTTGGCTGACAAAGTAAATGTGGACAGCTCTTCCAATATCTTCAATATGCACCTCTGAATTGGATAATGAAGCACGCAGTTGCGTCCCCGACAGACATGTAAGAAAGACTCAATCACATGACTGAGAGTGATGTGAGTGAGCGGTGCTTTGGCACACAGCCGGAGGGAAGGGCATTATAATGATTATATTCAGCCCAAGGGCACAACGACCACTGGCCACAAAAGACATGGATTTTTTAAGGAGGCGTTACGGGTACACAAAGGGGATGCAGCTGGGAAATTCAAGGCATTATCAAGTGCTTGTCAAATTGTGAATGAGAGACTGATGAAGTGTGTACAGCCTGCGCAAAAAAAACAAAGCAGAGCTAATGTAACTTTTTCATGCAACTTTTTTCAAATCATCATTCGAGTTGCATCATACAGCCTTAGAATGTATTAAAAATCAAAACATATAGCCCAACATTTGAATCACAACAAAATTTACATAAATAAATCTAAATTAAGAATTCTAGGAGTAGCTGTTTCTTTGATAACCTTCCAAAACAGAATAGCCGCATGTGCACACTCCCTCAAATCATTTGGAGAAAATATCCTTTCTATTTTATTCAGCTTTGTTCAACTGTATTCTTCATACTATAAAATAATATAAAATAATGCATTGGAATTCTAAGCAAATCTTGTGTGCTAAATGAACTAGTGTAGCCCACAGCCATATGGCATAGCCTGATCAGGGCCTAACATAAGGACAACTCAGAGTACGCTATTCTGTTCTTCTGAAATAAACGACATTTTCTTCATATCATGTTTCTTTAGACCTGTCGAAAATAAATAATGGATTTATTGTGATGGTGTAGGCTATATCACATGGATTTATTAGGCTTTTTAAAATATACATGTTCTAAAGATCTGCATTTGTGGCTTGTAGGCTATGCTTGGAAGACAGGAGATGCTCAATGTGTTTCCGTTAATTAACGGTCAATTACCGTGAGACCGGCATTTATTTGCTTGACAATCACCGACTGACAAAATGTCATGACCGTCACAGCCCTATTCAGTACTTTAGATAAAGTCTCCATTTGTTCTCTCTGGGGCTCAAATGCCGTCAGAAAAATCAATACATTGAATTGGAGATGCGAGGACATGCATATTGGCTATTGAAGAATAGAGAGTGTCTGCTAAATGACCCTGCATATCAGGGGTTGATGTGCGCATGCAAAAACAGACTTCAGAAAGCCAGTCTCTGTTCCACATATTGCTTTGATGCAATATGGAACACATCTGTGCACTTCTAGAATGACAGAAAACAAAGGCAAATATATATATATATATATTTTAAGACCTTTACAATGCCTGACCTAAAAGCCAGCATGACATAACCGTACACTTCCTGGTTGCCCTGTAAGCCAACGGGATCATGGGAGGAAGGAGAGAGTACAAAATGGTACAAACACGCACCGCAGTGTTTAATAATTTACAGCTACACTATTCTGTAAAATAGGTCTGAAGGCTTAATCAAAGATGGATTATCAAGCTGTTTCCATGTGGATACATGGAGAATTGATCATTGAAAACCTTGCCTATAGTATGAAGAACACACTGTAGGATTCCCACATGGCTTTGAGCGACAAGACACACTATACATGATTCAACAGTGCGGAGAGAGCAGTCCTGGTCTCTGTGTGTGTGTGTGTGTGTGTGTGTGTGTGTGTGTGTGTGTGTGTGTGTGTGTGTGTGTGTGTGTGTGTGTGTGTGTGTGTGTGTGTGTGTGTGTGTGTGTGTGTGTGTGTGTGTGTGTGTGTGTGTGTGTGTGTGTGTGTGTGTGTGCTGATTAGATTAGAGCCCTTAGGTTTGTTTAACAGAGATCAGCACTAATAAGGAAACAACCTTAGTGAAAAAACAGCCGAGTCCCACCACACACACGTGTGTGTGGTTCTATAATCAAAAGAACCAGTACAAAAGATACTTTATTCTGATTGGTCAAGAGGGTGTCCGTTTTGGATCCTCTGCATGCTGCAAGAGTTAACACATATCTCGGTTGTAGTTATCAAGTATATTTGATGAAGTTCCAACAAACAGAAAGACCATCACCAACCAAGATCAATACACCGTGTCCACTTCTACATTATGGCTGCTGACAACATATCACTGGGGTTCATTTGAGGGATCTAACTGTCCAATGGCAGGGAGAGAGAGAGAGAGAGAGAGAGGGGGGAGAAAGAGAGAGAGAGAGCAGAACACAGCAGAACAGTCCACCCCAGACCCTGACCATATCCTCAACATCACACCAGAACAGACAAATGAAGAACCCCAAGCCCAGGGGATCCCACACCCTCTGAGCACGCCCCCTGTCAGCCACCCTGATACCCCCCACCCTCCCACTGAGGACATACACAAGCCACAGATTGTACTCCTTATGGACTCAAATGGAAATATATACTTGCCATACCAGACTGTGATGCAACCAGTCAGGATTCTCTCGATGGTGCAGGTTTAGAACCTTTTCAGGATCTGAGGATCTGTTACCTACCCTTACCACCTGGGGGCGGCCCGTCAGGAAGTCCAGGATACAGTTGCAGAGGGGGGTGTTTAGTGCCATGGTCCTTAGTTTATATATTAGCTTGGAGAGCATTATGGTGTTGAACGCCGAGTTCTAGTCAATTAATAGAATTTTCACATATACTACCGTTCAAAAGTTTGGGGTCACTTGGAAATGTCCTTGTTTTTGAAAGAAAAGCACATTTTTGTCCATTAAAATAACATAAAATTGGTCAGAAATATAGTGTAGACATGGTTAATGTTGTAAATGACTACTGTAGCTGGAAAATTGTGATTTTTTTGAATGGAATATCTACATTGGCATACAGAGGCCCATTATCAGCAACCATGTTTTCCAATAGCACGTTGTGTTAGCTAATCCAAGTTTATAATTTTAAAAGGCTAATTGATCATTAGAAAACCCTTTTGCAATTATGTTAGCACAGCTGGAAACTGTTGTTCTGATTAAAGAAGCAATAAAACTGTCCTTCTTTAGACTAGTTGAGTATCTGGAGCATCAGCATTTGTGGGTTCGATTACAGGCTCAAAATGGCCAGAAACAAAGCACTTTCTTCTGAAACTCGTTCTTGTTCTGAGAAATGAAGGCTATTCCATGCGAGAAATTGCCAAGAAACTGAAGATCTCGTACAACTCTGTCTACTACTCCCTTCACAGAACAGCTCAAACTGGCTCTAACCAGAATAGAGTTGTCGGAGGCCCAAGTGCACAACTGATTAAGAGGACAAAGTACATTAGAGTGTCTAGTTTGAGAAACAGACGCCTCACAAGTCCTCAACTGGCAGCTTCATTAAATAGTACCCGCAAAACACCAGTCTCAATTTCAACAGTGAAGAGGCGAATCCAGGATGCTGGCCTTCTAGGCAGAGTTGCAAAGAAAAAGCCATATCTTAGACTGGCCATTAAAAAGAAAAGATTAAGATGGGCAAAAGAACACAAACACTGGACAGAGGAACTCTGCCTAGAAGGCCAGCATTCCGAATGACACTTGTTTAAGGGTCTTACTCACAACGGCTGCAGAGAGCCTGATCACACAGTCTTCCGGGAACAGCTGGTGCTCTCATGCATGTTTCAGTGTTATTTGCCTCGAAGCAATCACAGAAGTAATTTAGCTCATCTGGTAGGCTTGTATCACTGGGCAGCTCTCGGCTGTGCTTCCCCTTGTAGTCAGTAATGGTTTGCAAGCCCTGCCACATCCGACGAGCGTCAGAGCCGGTGTAGTACGATTCAATCTTAGTCCTGTATTGATGCTTTGCCTGTTTGATGGTTCGTCGGAGGGCATGGCGGGATTTCTTATAAGTGTAGCTACTACCTGGGCTCGAACCAGGGACCCTCTGCATACATCAACAACTGACAGCCACAAAGCATCGTTACCCATCGCTCTGTGCTAGCAAAACAGTCCTGTAGCTTAGCTTCTGCTTCATCTGACCACTTTTTTATTGATCTAGTCACTGGTGCTTCCTGCTTTAATTTTTTCAGGAGGATAGAATTATGGTCAGATATGCCAAATGAAGGGCGAGTGAGAGCTTTGTATGCGTCTCTGTGTGTGGAGTAAAGGTGGCCCAGAGTTTTTTTCCCTCTGGTTGCACATTTAACATGCAGATAGAAATATGGTAAGACCAATTTAAGTCCCCGGCCACTAAGAGCGCCGCCTCTAGGTGAGTGTTTTCCTGTTTGCTTATGGTGGAATACAGCTCATTGAGTGTGATCTTAGTGCCAGCCTCAGTCTGTGGAGGTATATAGACAGCTATGAAAAATACAGATAAACTCTCTTGGTAGATAGTGTGGTCTACAGCTTATCATGTGATACTCTACCTCAGGCGAGCAAAACCTCGAGACTTCCTTAGATATCGTGCACCAGCTGTTATTTACAAAAATACATAGTCCGCCGCCCCTTGTCTTACCAGACGCCCCTGTCCTATCCTGCCGATACAGCGTATAACCAGCTAGCTGTATGTTGATTGTCATAGTTCAGCCACAACTCCGTGAAGCATAAGATATTACACTTTTCAATGTCCCGTTGGTAGTTTAATCTTCCTCGTAGCTTTGTGTGCATCTCTGTGTGTGGAGTAAAGGTGGTCCAGAGCTTTTTTTTCCTCTGGTTGCACATTTAACATGCTGATAGAAACTTTGTAATAACGGATTTAAGTTTCCCTGCATTAAAGTCCCCGGCTACTAGGAGCGCCGCCTCCGGGTGAGTGTTTTCTTGTTTGCTTATGGCAGAATAGTGCTCATTCAATGCTATAAAGTGCCAGCCTCTGTCTGTGGTGTGTAAACAGCTACGGACTACAGCTTATTATGAGATACTCTACCTCAGGCGAGCAATAGCTCGAGACTTCCTTAGATATCGTGCACCAGCTGTTTACAAAAATACATAGTCCGCCGCCACTTGTCTTACCAGATTTCGTTGTTCTATCCTGCCGGTACAGCGTATAACCTGCCAGCTGTGTGTTGATTGTGTCGTTGTTCTGCCACGACTCTGTGTAGCATAAGATATAAGACATTCCAATTAGGATCTGGCTAAAAATATTTGAATCAGTTCTGGGGTCTGCTCACCAACCAAGTATTCACAAAACGGGACCAACACCCAATTGAGACTTTGCGTGCAGAATTCTGCAAAAATATAATCAGTGTACGTAAAACACCAAATAATGCATGCAGAGCAGAATGAGGCCGATACCCGCTAATTATCAAAATCCAGAAAAGAGCCGTTAAATTCTACAACCACCTAAAAGCAAGCGATTCCCAAACCTTCTTTAACAAAGCCATCACCTACAGAGAGATGAACCTGGAGAAGAGACCCCTAAGCAAGCTGGTCCTGGCACTCTGTTCACAAACACAAACATACCCCACAGAGCCCCAGGACAGCAACACAATTAGACCCAACCAAATCATGAGAAAACAAAAAGATAATTACTTGACACATTGGAAAGAATTAACAAATATACAGAGCAAACTAGAATGCTATTTGGACCTAAACAGAGAGTACACCGTGGCAGAATACCTGACCACTGTGACTGACCCAAACATAAGGAAAGCTTTGACTGTTTTCAGACTCAGTGAGCATAGCCTTGCTACTGAGAAAGGACACCGTAGCCTGCCCTGGCTCTCAAGAGAAGACAGGCTATGTGCACACTGCCCACAAAATTAGGTGGAAACTGAGCTGCACTTCCTAACCTCCTGCCCAATGTATGACCATATTAGTGGCACATATTTCCCTCAGATTACACAGACCCACAAATAATTTGAAAACAATCCGAATTTTGATAAACTCCCATATCTACTGGGTGAAATACCACAGTGTGCCATCACAGAAGCAATATTTGTGACCTGTTGCCACAAGAAAAGGGCAACCAGTGAAGAACAAACACCATTGTAAATACAACCCATATTTATTTGTATTTATTTCCCCTTTTGCACTTGAACTATTTGCACATCGTTACAACACTGTATATAGACATAATATGACATTTGAAATGTCTTTACTCTTTTGGAACTTCTGTGTAATGTTTACTGTTCATTTTTATTGTTTATTTCACTTTAGTTTATTACCTACCTCACTTGCTTTGGCAATGTTAACATATGTTTCCCATGCCAATAAAGCCCTTAAATTGAATTGGAATTGAGGGAGGGAGGGAGGGAGGGAGGGAGGGAGGGAGGGAGGGAGGGAGGGAGGGAGGGAGAGAGAGATGGCGGGGTGGGGATGTATTGGCCTCTGATTAGTATAGTTTCCTCATTACTGACAGTCTCTGATCCCCTGGGCAGCAGAAACAACACAAATAACATGTTTCCTTCAGAAAGGAACAAGGACGCATAGAGAAGAATAGGAGTGTGTCCAGTTGTGTATATTGAAATGATGGTTGGTTTCTATTCTTTGATTCAGTTTGTAGACAGTCGAGACAGAGAGAGAAGGAAGAAGAAATAATCCCATCCAGCCCAAATGAAGTCTGCTCACATCCACTGAGATCATGGACATTTTACTGGCACTCCTTAGAGAGAGAGCCATTGGAGTATCACTGAGACAGGTTGCTTTTGCAGGGACCCAGTCCTCTCACTCAATGGCGAAGGAGTCTGAATGAATACTGAAGTGAGCTCGTGGATGCTGGAATGAGACGTGGCATACTGCAAGGCTGAAGGAAGCGTAATATAGGGAGGGACGTGTGAGGTGTCCTGTTGAAATCGGGACATATGGCCGATTCTGATACTATAGAAGAAGGGAGATAAGAATGGATGGAGATATATGATATGATATTATATGCTGGAGGAAGGGTATGTGGCGGGATATTGTGAGTGATGGAGGTAGGGGCTGAGGAGGTGTGAGGGGAAATTAAGGATGGTGCGACATGTCTGTCAAGGACTTTGGGGGTGGAGAGAGATATTACAGGGGTGATTGAATAATGGCATGACAGTAAAGGAGAGAAGAGGGAGGGAAAGAGAATAAAAAGGGAAGAGAGAAAGGGTAGAGGGACAGACGGAGGCAGAGAAAGAGAATGAAAAGGGAAGAGAGAGAGAGAGGGGAGAGACGGAGGCAGAGAACGAGCGGAGAGAAGAGAGAAGGTCAAAGATGAGGGTAGGCAAAGGGAAGGGAGTGTGAAAGAAGAAGAGCGACAGAGTGATAGACAGAGGCGAAAGGGCAAGAGATGGGTTGCAGAGGGAGGAGGGGAATTGGGAGAGAGTGGTAACAGTGTTAAGAAAGCTGTGACATTGCTGTCTACCCTGCTTCTGCTTTGTAACACTCACACATACACACACACACACACCTCCAGGGCTTTCCTCTGCTAATTGGCTGAGCCCTTTTGATAAATGAGGGTGGGATGTGTGTGTGTGTGTCAGAGGGCAGGGAAGTGTGTCTACTGAGGTGCAGAGGGCGCGGGACTAGCAGGCTCTAGGGAGGAGGCTGAATGTCTTATTGGTGGAGGTGGAGGGAGCCCTGGAATCCTCTGAGTCTGCTCCACTGATTCAGCGCCACTGGAGGACAGAGGACACACACACACAGAAAGACGTGCAGTGGCAAAGACACAAACTTTCTCTTTCTCTCGTACATACACCAGACAATCAGACAGACTGCTAGAAACTCAGAACTCAAGGTCGAGCTGCCGAGAGGAAAGGAGAGGAAATGAGAGGAGAGGGAAAAAAAGTGCAGGAAGGGATATGGAGGGGAGAAAGAGAGGGATGACAAAATGGAGGGAAGTGGAGAGGACAAGGAGAGTATAGAGAGAGTCAGAGGAGAGGGAGAAGGTTGGACTTGATGGGGAGTAGAGGAGGTGAAAGACATTAGAGGACAACATTAAAAGGAAAGGCAGGAAGGAGAGGTGGTTGAAGGATAGGACCAGGGCGATTAATATAGTCCAGAGAGAGAGTGAGGACAGGGGAGAAAGAAGGGAATAGATATTAATACAGGAATAAATCAAAGAGACAAGGGGAACAAGGGAACACATCTAGGAAAATAAATAGGAAAATGACAAAAGAGGGTGAGATGACAAAGAACGACTGAATATTACACATTCAATTGCTACCAATGCTCATGGACCAGGCACAATACCAACAATAAAACATGGAGCCCAGAGAGGATTGACATTATCTTTAATTTAAGACAATCATCCACAGAAGCATCTCTCTTTCACCCACCTGTCACGTATACTCCCTCTCCGGCCTCTAGGTCATCAGGCTGCTGATTTTCCTGCACACCTGTCACCATCGTCAAGCGCACCAGCACCTCATGACACTCCATCGCCTCCTCGATTATCGACCCTATATCTGTCACTCCCCTTGGTTCTTTCCTCAGGTGTTATTGACCGTTTCATGCTGGTGCGTTTGTTTCGTGTTCATTTATTAAAACACTCACTCCCTGCACTTGCTTCCCGACTCTCAGCGCACTCACTACACCAGCGCCTCCCCTCTCTAGACTATGACTGGGATAAGCCGTCAAAGATGGCTTTTACATGGTTGAGATCCCACCCATTCACACACACCTCCCCCTCCTCTCTTTCTGGTGTAATGAATGAGAGGTGCTGTGGTTTTAGAAGTAGGTATCTAGGATTTAAGGGTGAGTGTTAACAGCACGGAGCTGGCCGAGGGGAGACGCAGCTTGACGAATGGCTATCAACCCCGAGTAGGGAAGGAAGGAGAGGGACAGGCGGAGAGACAAAAGATAAGAGAGGAGATAAAGCCTGATGGATGGTCATGGAATGAGAGGAGTGGAGAGAAGAGCAGGAGGGAGGGGTACTGGGCAGCATAGGGCTGGTGTGGTACACAGTGAAGGATTCTCCTGGATGCAGCTGAAACACACAGTGTGTGTGTGTGTGTGGGTGTGGGTGTGTTTGTGTGTGTACAAGCAATTAACATCCCCTCATGCTAAGGGTCATGTATAAAAATGCTGGGAAGGCCATTATTTTAGCCATTATTTTGGCTACCATGGCTATGCCCACATAGGATGACAATGGCGAGTTGTCACTGAATGGTTTGATGAGCATGAAAATGATGTAAACCATACGCCACGGTCGTCTCAATCACCAGATCTCAAACCAGTGGAACACTTACGGGAGATTCTGAGCAGCACCTGAGACAGTCTTTTCCAACGCCATCAACAAAACACTAAATGATGGGATTTCTCTTGGAAGAATGGAGTCACATTCCTCCAAATACATATCCAGACACTTGTAGATTCTATGCCACGGTTCATTGAAGCTGTTCTGGCTCGTGGTGGCCCAACGCCCTACTAAAACACTTTATGTTGGTGTTTCCTTTATTTTGGCAGTTACCTGTTGTTGGCAATATAAAATTGAGTGATGGTGGAGATCCTTTTGAAACTTTGTTTGTATGGCAGATTTTATGGAAATAAAGGATGTTAGCCGATTGCCTTGCTTCAACCACTGGGCCAATCACAGACTGGATTAATGGGAGGCATGTATGAATATAATATAGAATCCATCACAGAGATGCTGGCTCTGGTCTGACCTTATTAACGGTCAATGACCTTATGAATGGACATATTCAACTCTGTAATTATGCCAGCTGAATAAAGGACTAGCAGTGTGTGTGTGTGTGTGTGTGTGTGTGTGTGTGTGTGTGTGTGTGTGTGTGTGTGTGTGTGTGTGTGTGTACATGCATGTGTGAGAGTGTTACCAAGCAGAAGCAGGGTCGACAGCAATGTCACAGCTATCTCAACAGTGTTAAGAAGGGGGAAGAGGTGACCGACACTGTCATATCTCACACAGCAGGGCCCACAGCCATCACACTGCTGGGAGCACTAAGGCAGCTGACCTGGAAGAGTCAAAGATAATACAAAGGACACACACTCAGTCATCAGAAATAATGTTCACAATCACTCAGTCACAACACAGAGTACATTCACACAACAAAACATCATGTATGCTTCCTTCCATGGTCTCTCACACAATATAAACATATACTGTACACACACACACACACACACACACACACACACACACACACACACACACTGTAACCCCCATACTCTGTGTGTTTCAGCTGCATCCAGGGGGAGCCTTCACTGTTTACCACACCAGCCCTACGCTGTCCAGCCTGTCCAAACCAGTGGTGCTTTGGACCCAACAGGACGTCTGCAAGTGGCTGAAGAAACACTGTCCACACAACTACCTAACCTATGTAGAAGCCTTCTCCCACCACGCTATCACAGGTATCACACAACTACCTAACCTATGTAGAAGCCTTCTCCCACCACGCTATCACAGGTATCACTCAACTACCTAACCTATGTAGAAGCCTTCTCCCACCACGCTATCACAGGTATCACACAACTACCTAACCTATGCAGAAGCCTTCTCCCATCACGCTATCACAGGTAATGTGTGGCCTTCTCCCACCACGCTATCACAGGTAATGTGCGGGACAAGTTCATGCAGGGCTCTGAAAAGGCTTATCCTGAGGAACCAAATCCCACACAAGTTGTATAGCTCTGTTTAGTTCTGGTTCCATAGCTTAGCCTTTCAACTGTGGGATTTAGGAAACGGTTTACACCCAAATCTCTCACTAGGAGATGTAAAGACCATAAATGCGATGTGAGATAAGAAAGTGGGTTTTAGGAAGCGGGTCTCAGTCTCTCACTAGGAGATGTAAAGACCATTCATGTGAGGTGAGCTAAGAAAGAAGAAACGCTGCGTTTTTGGGAAAGAAAGGGAAGGCTACGTACAGTGGAAGTCGGAAGTTTACACAAACGTAGGTTGGAGTCATTAAAACTCGTTTTCAACCACTCCACACATTTCAACCACTCCACACATTTTTTAACAAGCTACAGTTTTGGCAAGTCAGTTAGGACTTTAACGTCTGTTGTCGGATGAAGAAGGAGCGTGGTAGGCGTTTTTAATAAACTGAACACCGCAACAAAATAACAATGTAGAAAAAAATGAAAGTGCACAGCTCTGTCAGGCAACTAAACAGCTAAACAGAAAATAACTCCCCACAAAACCCAAATGGAAAATGACAACCTATGTATGATCCCCAATCAGAGACAACGATAGACAGCTGCCTCTGATTGGGAACCATACTCAGCCAAAAACACAAAGAAATAGAAAACATAGATTCTCCCACCCGAGTCACACCCTGACCTAACCAAACATAGAGAATAATTAAGGATCTCTAAGGTCAGGGCGTGACAAGGACATCTACTCTGTGCATGAAGTACTTTTTACAACAATTGTTTATAGACAGATTATTTCACTGTATCACAATTCCAGTGGGTCAGAAGTTTACATACACTAAGGTGACTGTGCCTTTAAACAGCTTGGACAATTCCAGAAAATAATGTCATGTATTTAGAAGCTTCTGATAGGCTAATTGTCACGATCGTGTGGAGGATTGACGGACCAAAACGCAGCATTTGGAAAATAAGCCATCTCCTTTTTATTTATGAAGAAGGCAAACTAAACAAAAACACTCAAACACTAAACAAAACAAGAAAACGATCGTGAAGCTAAACAACGATGTGCACACACAGGCTACAAACGTATCACATAGACAACTACTCACAACAAATGAAAGCCTATGGCTACCCTAAATAAGGCTCCCAATCAGAGACAACCGAAATCAGCTGTCTCTAATTGGGAACTCATTCAGGTAACCATAGACTCTCCTAGACAACTAAACATACATAGACAACGCTAGACACATGAACTCAACACAAACCCATATACTACACCCAACAACCCCTTTACCATAGAAACACCCAAAAACAACAAAACACAAACATTCCCCATGTCACACCCTGACCTAACTAAAATAATAAAGAAAACAAAGAATACTAAGGCCAGGGCGTGACACTAATTGACATAATTTGAGTCATTTGGAGGTGTACCTGTTGATGTATTTCAAGGTCTACCTTCAAACTCAATGCCTCTTTGCTTGACATCATGGAAAACCAAAAGAAATCAGCCAAGACCTCAGAAAAAAAATTGTAGACCTCCAAAAGTCTGGTTCATCCTTGGGAGCAATTTCCAAACGCCTGAAGGTACCACGTTCATCTGAAAAAACAATAGTACGCATGTATAAAAACCATGGGACCACACAGCCATCATACCACTCAGAAACGAGTCACATTCGGTCTCCTAGAGATTGTGGTGGAATATTGACTCAGAAATATAACGCTCTTACTAGAACTTGTGAATTCAAAATAGACTTTAACACAAAGTAGCAAAGCCGAGCCCTTCCATGGAATGTCTTTATTACGAACGTAACAAAGCCGAGCCCCTCCATGGAAAAAACAACATTTTCATACTACAGAGTCCTGCCTTTATAGGATTCTGTCTTTGCATAACGTATAGAGTCCCCTCCCTCTATATGAAAATAGCTTCCCTTGACATTTCTCCATCACTATCTTTCCATCTCAGTTCTTGCTTGTTAACACCCACATCTGACAGCTGTATAGGTTATAATGGTAGCAGGGCCCTGGTCATATATTTTCCATTCCTTATATGGCCATTCTGTCTCAGCTCTTCAAAGTGGAAAGCCGAGATGCTGCTAATAATGGAGATGTTATCATAGTGATGAGTTTTGCTCCCACAAGATGAACGTACTTTGGTACGAAAAGTGTAAATCATTCCCAAAAGAAGAGCAAAGGACCTTGTGAAGATGCTGGAGGAAACAGGTACAAAAGTATCTATATCCACAGTTAAACGAGTCCAATATTGACATAACCTGAACGGCCGCTCAGCAAGGAAGAAGCCACTGCTCCAAAACCGCCATTAAAAAGCCAGACTACGGTTTGCAACTGCACATGGGGACAAAGATCGTACTTTTTGGAGAAATGTCCTTTGGTCTGATGAAACAAAAATAGAACTGTTTGGCCATAATGACCATTGTTATGTTTGGAGGAAAAGGGGGAGGCTTGCAAGCCGAATAACACAATTTCAACCGTGAAGCACGGGGGTGGCAGCATGGTGTTGTGCTTTGTTGCAGGAGGGATTGGTGCACAAAATAGATGGCATCATGTGGGAGAAAAATTATGTGGATGTATTGAAGCAACATCTCAAAACATCAGTCAGGAAGTTAAAGCTTAGTCGCAAATGGGTCTTCCAAATTGACAATGACCCCAATCATACTTCCAAAGTTGTGGCAAAATGGCTTAAGGACAACAAAGTCAAGATATTGGAGTGGCCATCACAAAGCCCTGATCTAAATTCCATAGAAAGTTTGTGGGCAGAATTGAAAAAGCATGTGCGAGCAAGGAGGCCTAGAAACCTGACTCAGTTACACCAGCTCTGTCAGGAGGAATGGGCAAAGATTCACCCAACTTATTGTGGGCAGCTTGTGGAAGGCTACACGAAACGATTGACCCAAGTTTGACTCATGCCTTCAAACATACCTTCGTAAAACTGACTATCCTACCGATCCTTGACTTCGGCGATGTCATTTACAAAATATTATTACTTACTCTCTTGCTCTTTTGCACCCCAGTATCTCTACTTGCACATCATCATCTGCACATCTATCACTCCAGTATTAATGCTAAATTGTATTTATTTTTGCCTCTTGGGCCTATTTATTGCCTAAACTCCTTACTCTTCTACATTTGCACACACTGTATACAGATTTTTCTATTGTGTTATTGCCTGTACGTTTGTTTATGTGTAACTCTGTTGTTGTTTTTGTCGCACTGCTTTGCTTTATCTTGGCTAGAGGTCGCAGTTGTAAATGAGAACTTGTTCTCAACCGGCCTACCTGGTTAAATAAAGGTGAAATAAAAAATATTAAAAATAAACATTTTAAAGGCAATGCTACCAAATACTAATTGAGTGTATGTAAACTTGAGTGTATGTAAAATAATTCTGACATTTCCCATTCTTAAAATAAAGTGGTGATCCTAACTGACCTAAGACAGGGAATTTTTACTAGGATTAAATGTCAGGAATTGTGAAAAACGGAGTTTAAATGTATTTGGCTAAGGTGTATGTAAACTTCCGACTTCAGTTGTAGATTATTATTAAAAATCACCCGTTTCTAGCTACAATAGTCATTCACAACATAAACAATGTCTACACTGTATTTCTGATCAATTTGATGTTATTTTAAATGGACAAAAAATCAGCTTTTCTTTCAAAAACAAGGACATTTCTAAGTGACCCCAAACTTTTGAACGGTAGTGTATATACAGGCCTCAACCAATACCCTGAGAACACTTGATTCAGACGTTTTTGAACTGTAATGAACCTGATATACTAACACATCATTGTGATCTCTACAGCGTGGTTGGCTGGTCGTCATTGACCTTGTGTAGGCTTAAACACTGGTATACACTGATTTATAAGGCCATACTAGATAAAATGCTATTTTATCTCTGATCTTTTTTAATCAGGTCGGTAAATAAATAGCAATTACAGTCCCATTCTCATTTGCTTTTAACAGTACCAAGAATTAGAACAGGTCATGGTAGAAATAGTTTTAGTTACTCAGCACCGTGGTCCTGGAATTCTCTCCTGAACATTTCAAAATGTGATGATGTAGTTACGTTGGTGGAGTTTTAACACTTGATCGATGTAAATATCATAGAAGAATTGTCTTTAGCACAGCTGTTGTTTTTTGTATTTTTTACGTCATACTGTATGTAATTGTTGTACTGTACGTGTGTCTATAGTTTTGTTTAATGTTGTGTTAGTTTATGTCTGAAACTTTGTTCCCCCGGCTCCTATTGGACCAGGTCTCTCTTGAAAAAGAGATGCTATCTCAATGAGAAAAACCTGTATAAATAAAGGTAAAAAAAATGTATAAAAAATAAATGAAGCGAGAATGCCAAGAGTGTGCAAAGCTGTTCCGGTCAGCCTCAGAGAACAACATCGACATATACGCTGACTCGGTGAGTGAGTTTATACGGAAATGTGTTGGAGATGTTGTATCCACTGTGACTATTAAAACCTACCCTAACCAGAAACCGTGGATGGATGGCGGCATTCGCGCAAAACGGAAAGTGCATTTAACCATGGATAGAGGTATGGGAATATGGCTGAATATAATCAGTGTAGTTATTCCCTCCGCAAGGCAATCAAACAAGCAAAATGCCGGTACAGGGACAAGATGGAGTCGCAATTCAACGGCTCAGACACGAGACGTATGTGGCAGGGTCTACAGGAAATCACAGACCACAGAAAGAAATCCAGCCACGTCACGGACACCGACGTCACGCTTCCAGACAAACTTAACACCTTCTTTGCCCGCTTTAAGGATAATACAATGCCACCGTCGCGGCCCCCTAACAAGGACTGCGCCCCCTGCTCTCTCCCTCCGTGGCTGACGTGAGTAAAACATTTAAACGTGTTAACCCCCGCAAGGCTGCTGGCCCAGACGGCATCCCTCATCCCTCAAAGCATGTACAGTCCAGCTGACTGGTGTGTTTACCGACATATTCAATCGCTACCTATCCCAGTCTGTTGTCCCCACATGCTTCAAGGTGGCTACCATTGTTCCTGTACCCAAGAACTGAACGAAATGACTACCGCCCCGTAGCACTCACTTCTGTCATCATGAAGTGCTTTGCGAAGCTAGTCAAGGATCATATCACCTCCACCTTACCGACCACCCTAGACCCACTTCAGTTTGCATACCGCCCCAACAGGTACACAGACAACGCAATCGCCATCACACTGCACACTGCCTTATCCCATTTGGACAAAAGGAATACCTTTGTAGGAATGCTGTTTATTGACTACAGCTCAGCATTTAACACCTTAGTACCATTCAAACTCCTCATCAAGCTGGAGGCCCTGGGTCTCAACCCCGCCCTGTGCAATTGGGTCCTGGACTTTTTGACGGGCTGCTCCCAGGTGGTGAAGGTAGGAAACAACATCTCCACTTCGCTGACCCTCAACACTGTGGCACCACAAGGGTGCATGCTCAGCCCACTCCTGTACTCCTTATTCACCCACGACTGCGTGGCCGTGCACGTCTCCAACTCAATCATTGCAGACGACACACCAGTAGTGGGCTTGATTACCAACAACGGTGAGACAGCCTACAGGGAAGAGATGGGGGGGGGGGGGACTCGGAGTGTGGTGTCAGGAAAGCAACCTCTCACTCAACGTCAACAAAACAAAGGAACTGATCGTGGACTTCAGGAAACAGCAGAGGGTGCACCCACCTATCCACATCGAAGGGACAGCAGTGGAGAAGGTGGAAAGTTTTAAGTTCCTGGGCATACACATCACAGACAAACTGAAATGGTCCACTCACACAGACAGTGGGGTGAAGAAGGCCCAACAGCCCCTCTTCAACCTCAGGAGGCTGAAGAAATGTGGCTTGTCACTCAAAACCCTGACAAACTTCTACAGATGCACAATCGAGAGCATCCTGTTGGGCTATATCACAGCCTGGTATGGCAACTGCACCGCCCTCAACCACAAGGCTCTCCAGAGGGTGGTGCGGATCACCGGGGCCAAACTACCTGCCCTCCATAACACCTACAGCACCCGATGTCATAGGAAGGCCGAAAAGATCATCAAGGACATCAACCACCCAAGCCACTGCCTGTTCACACCACTAGAAGGCAAGGTCAGTACAGGTGCATCAAAGGTGACCGAAAAACAAATTCTATCTCAAGGCCATCAGACTGCTAAACAGCAATCACGAACTCGGAGAGGCTGTTGCCTACATTGAGACCCAATCACTGGCCACTTTAATAAGTTGATCACTAGTCACTTTATACAACGCACTCTAAATAATGCCACTTTAATAATATTTACATATCTTACATTACTCATATCACATGTTCTATATATACTGTATTTTACACCATCTCTTGCACCTTGCCTTTACCGCTCGGCCATCGCTCATCCATATATTTATATGTACATATTCTCATTCACCCCTTTAGATTTGTGTGTATTAGGTAGTTGTTGGGGAATTGTTAGATTACTTGTAAGATATTACTGCACTGTCAGAACCAGAAGCATAAGCATTTCACTAAACTCTCATTAACATCGGCTAACCGTGTGTACGTGACCAATAACATTCAATTTGAGCTGTCATCAAGGCAAAGTGTGGCTACTTTAAAGAATCTCAAATATAAAATATATTTTGATTTGTTTAACACTTTTTTGATTACTACACATGTGTTATTTCATAGTTTGGATGTCTTTCCTATTATTCTACAATGTATAAAATAGTAAAAATAATGAAAAACCCCGGAATGAGTAGGTGGGTCCAAACTTTGCCTGGTACTGTATACTGAACAAAAATATAAACGCAACTTCACCTCGTCCGAGAAAGATGTACATGGTTATCAAAACATCACGCCAGGCTAAGCCCACACGAAACACAGCTCTTATTTGAAGTGTTTCTATGGGATAAATGAATGATGTAGAAATGATTGAAACCAATTCCCTATTTGACCACTAGGTTATATTGGTATTATGACACCTCAACTGTGGTGTTCTGTTGTTCTTGTTTCTCTGGTGGGGACAAGCTGATTTTGACTTCACAGTAGGTCAGTGCTATCAGGATCCATGGGACATCCCTATCCTTAACCCTAACCTTAACCTGTACCCTAACCTGAACCATAACTCTGACCCAGCCCTAACCTTTATATTTATTTATTTTATTTATTTCACCTTTTTTTAACCAGGTAGCCTAGTTGAGAACAAGTTGTCATTTACAACTGCGACCTGGCCACGATGAAGCAAAGCAGTTCGACACGTACAACAACACAGAGTTACACATGGAATAAACAAACATACAATCAATAACACAGTTGTCACGTTCCTGACCTTTTTTCCTTTGTTTAGTCTTGTTTAGTTGGTCAGGACGTGAGCTGGGTGGGCATTCTATGTTATGTGTTTCTATGTTTGGTTTAGGGTTGTCAACTAGCCTGATATGGTTCTCAATCAGGGGCAGGTGTTTTACGTTTCCTCTGATTGGGAACCATATTTAGGTAGGCTGTTCTCACTGTTTGTTTGTGGGTGATTGTTCCTGTTCGTTGCGTTCTTTGTCTCTATGTTCACATGTTCAGGCCTGTAGCGTCGTTAGTTTCATTTTCTGTTTATTGTTTTGTTCGTGTTGTTAAGTATTCCAATAAATATGGAAACGTACCACGCTGCAATTTGGTCCTCCTCTCTTCCACCTAACGACGAGCGTTACAACAGTAGAAAAATATATACACAGCATGTGCAAATGAGGTAGGATAAGAGAGGTAAGGCAATATATAGGCCATGGTGGCAAAGTAATTACAATATAGCAATTAAACACTGGAATGGTAGGATGTTCAGAAGATGAATGTGCAAGTAGAGATACTGGGGTGCAAAGGAGCAAGATAAATAAATAAATACAGTATGGTGATGAGGTGATGAGGTAGATGGATGGGCTATTTATAGATGGGCTATGTACAAGTGCAGTGATCTGTGAGCTGCTCTGACAGCTGGTGCTTAAAGCTAGTGAGGGAGGTAAGAGTCTCCAGCTTCAGAGATTTTTGCAGTTCATTCGAGGCGTTGGCAGCAGAGAACTGGAAGGAGAGGCGGCCAAAGGAAGAATTGGCTTTGGGGGTGACCAGTGAGATATACCTGCTGGAGTGCGTGCTACGGGTGGGTGCTGCTATGGTGACCAGTGAGCTGAGATAAGGCAGGGCTTTACCTAACAGAGACTTGTAGATGACCTGGAGCCAGTGGGTTTGGCGACGGATATGAAGCTAGGGCCAGCCAACAAGATCATCATCGCAGTGGTGGGTAGTATATGGGGCTTTGGTGACAAAACGGATTGCATTGTGATAGACCGCATCCAATTTGTTGAGTAGTGTTGGAGGCTGTTTTGTAAATGACATCGCCGAAGTCGAGGATCGGTAAGATCGTCAGTTTTACGAGTGTATGTTTGGCAGCATGAGTGAAGGATGCTTTGTTGTGAAATAGGAAGCCGATTATAGATTTAATTTTGGATTGGAGATGTTTAATGTGAGTCTGGAAGGAGAGTTTACAGTCTAACCAGACACCTAGGTATTTGTAGTTGTTCACATATTCTAGGTCAGAACCGTCCAGAGTAGTGATGCTGGACGGGCGGGCAGGTGCGGGCAGCGATCGGTTGAAGAGCATGCATTTAGTTTTACTTGCGTTTAAGAGCAGTTGGAGAGTTGTATGGCATTGAAGCTCATCTGGAGGTTAGTGTCCAACGAATGGCCAGAGGTATACAGAATGGTGTCGTCTGCGTAGAGGTGGATCAAAGAATCACCAGCAGCAAGAGCGACATCATTGATGTATACAGAGAAGAGTCGGCCCGCGAATTGAACCCTGTGGCATCCCCATAGAGACTGCCAGAGGTCCAGACAACAGGCCCTCTGATTTGACATACTGAACTCTATCGGAGAAGTAGAATCTATGCCTTTTTCTCCCTGAGTATTCTTTACAACTCTTTAAGTTTTCAAGCATGGTGGTGGGTGCATCATGTTATGGGTATGCTTGTCATCGGCAAGGACTAGGGAATTTTTTAGGATAAAAAGAAACGGAATAGATCTAACCACAGTCGAAATCCTAGAGGAAAATCTGGTTCAGTGTGCTTTCCAACAGACACTGGGAGACCTTTCAGCAGGACAATAACCTAAAACACAAGCCCAAAAATAAACTGAAGTTGCTTACAACATTTAATGATCCTGAGTGGCGTACTTACAGTTTTGACTTCAATCGGTTTGAAAATCTATGGCAAGACTTGAAAATGTCTGTGTAGCAATGATCAACAACCAACTTGACCGAGCTTGAAGAATTTTTAAAAGAATAATGTGCAAAAATGGTACATTCTAGGTGTGCAAAGCTCTTACAGACTTACCCTGACAGACTCAGAGTGGCAATCACTGCTAAAGTTGATTCTAACATGTACTGACTCAGGGGTGTGAATACTTATGTATTCTGTATTTAATTTTCAATAAATGTGCAAAATGTTCAAAACATTTTTTTTGCTTTATCATTATGAGGTATTATATGTAGATGGAGGAGAATATATTTTTTTAAATCCATTTTGAATTCAGGCTTTAACTCAACAGAATGTGGAATGAGTCAAGGGGTATGAATACTTTCTGAAAGCACTGTAACTATGCAGATAGGCCTGCCATAACTGACAGAGATGTATTCATTTGAAGTAGCAGAAACCTATACAATCTGGCTACCTACCAAGCACATCCCCAGCCAAGTCAGAATCCGCCTGTCTTGCACTAACCGCACCTCCGCATGGCCCTGGTGAGATTTACATTTTCACACTCCGTCTGTGACAGAATCATGTACAGCACGTGTCAAACTCAATACCCGTGGGTGGTTTGAGTAAAAACCATAACAACAAATAATCTGGGGGAAAAAAACTATCTCAACCGACATTAAAATGACTTAATAGAAATCGATACCGTGTAGAAATGATCATGAACGTATATTTATAGTCTCTTCATTCTGTCCAGCTTGCTAATAGACAATTCCAAAAGTGATGGTAAATATTTTTAGCTAATTTGGAGGATGTAACAAGTGCGGCACCCTGGACCTTGACTGTGGCCCGCAGGGAAATACGTTTGACACCCCTGATGTACAGAATCAGTGTGCGTGTGTGAGCGCCTGGTTTTGTGTGTGTGATAGGCCTACCAACCCAGGGACGCGGATTCGGACTCAGTCAAAAACATTTCAAACCAGACAGTAGTTTATGTACAGAAGGCTACAAATGTCATATCTTAATTTGATCATTCTGTCATTGCAGAGAATATTGCTGCACTGCAGGAAATTCAAATGATCCTCATGATGAACGTAAATTCACTGAAAACCTGCAGTTCTTTGTCTATCACTAGATCTCACACCTAAACTACATCCTGCTGTAGCCTATGAAAACAAATTTCCCGTTAGAAATGATCACTTTTTGACATTTTTATAATGCTGCAGGATTATTTTACTCCTGATGAAACTGGTCAAATTAAGATCCTACATCTGTAGGCCTTAGGGAGGGGCCAACTGGTTTGATATTGTATGAAGCTGCCACACAGGGTATTATAGGATCTCTTGAATTTGTAGTTAAGTGTCATTTTTGTGGCTTACATGACGGGAAAGTCTCCCTTTTGCCCTCAGAACTCCTTTATCACCAATTAACTGTGTGGGTGGATTGAACAAAGATGTTTCTACAGAAACAGAAGAAAGTTCTTAGTCATTCCACCAATTTGGTGGCTTTTGAGAAGTGTAACTTTTGATTTGAACATTCTGTCCTAAAGAGCACACGTTCAACTTTGTAAACAAAAATGTTTTCCCATTTAAAATAATGACTATAGTAAGTGCCTAATAAAGTAACAGGGTTGACTGTAACAGAGTTAACGATTTCATCTTAAATCAGCCATTAATCCCCTCCTGCCAGGGGGAATGGAAGACGTATAGGGACCTGCTCAGTTTTCCAGATTTATTGAATAATCCATGTGGTCTATATTAATAAAGGGCACTCAATTTAATATAACAGGCTTGAATTCAATATCGGTGCACAATTTCTCCTTAGAATATCAAAGGAGGCAAAAGGCACTGTTTTGGTGGGACAACGCTTCTATTTAGTGTTCTTTTCCCTTCTCTCTACTTCTCTCCTTCTATTTGAGGGCTATGCCCTGAAGGCCGTTATTAGGCTCGGTATTAATTCTGTCGGAGGGGAATTGGATTGGAGCTCTTTTCATCTGCTTTGACTCATTTGTACACAAAGGAACCAAGGGCAGTGCTTTTCTAGGACACCACGTTTCTGGGGGCACGAAAGGAGAGACCCACTGGCTGAGGTGGGAGGGAGGGAGGGAGAGGGCTGCGCGGAGAGGTGTGTGTGTGTGTGTGTGTATGTGTGTGTGGGCTGAAAGCATCTAAACTCAGAAAATACGTAGTTTAAAGAGGAACACAATCCATCACATGGACAGAGAGCAGGAACAACACCCCTGACACACACACGCACACACACACACACACACACACACACACACACACACACACACACACACACACACACACACACACACACACACACACACACACACACACACACACACACACACACACACACACACACACAGAGAGAGAGATGTATTATTTCTGGTAACCTTGCTGTTTGTCAAAGTAAATGTTCCCTGGAGGTTACATAGCGGCCAAACAATGCTCCTGCTCTCTCTCTCTCTCAAGTGTGGTGATTCAGCTCTTCAGTGGAGTGTGTACATGCCACAGGGGACCCCTGATTGGAGGTATTGTGTGTGCCCTCCAGCCATACTTCAGTATGTGTGTCTTGTCCTGGTCTGGCTGGTCCTGCTCTGCTAGCCTGTCCTCTTGGGTCCCTTATAGAATGAGTGTTAGTAGAGCAGTAAAAGGCTGTGCTGCTTGTGTATAACGCTGACAATGGTGAGGAAGACAG
Organism: Salvelinus fontinalis; assembly: GCF_029448725.1. NCBI lineage: Eukaryota > Metazoa > Chordata > Actinopteri > Salmoniformes > Salmonidae > Salvelinus > Salvelinus fontinalis. The sequence continues at coordinate 42,517,052 of NC_074690.1, forward strand.
GGAGCTGCTATCATCAAGGGGATACCCAAGGCCTTGTCCAGTGTAAAGTGAGATAAGACAGAGAGAGGAGAGTGGTGGTTGGTTGGTGTGTTTGTTTGTTCTGCCTGGAGGAGCAGTGAGTGGCCTCCCCCTCCTTGTTCCTCTGTTAGGGGTAGACAGGGAGCTGCTGTATGTGGTGTCACCAGGAGGATACCACAGAAATCTTATCAAGTAGCCCGATAACTTCTATACTTCCTGAACTGGAGAGAAGTAGGTATGGAGGGAGGGAGAGAACAGGAGAAGAGATGAGTTGGATGTGTCTGCCAGCTCTGAGATGAGGCTTGTTTTTGTTTGGTCACTTGCTCGCAAGCCAGCGTGCAACTACGTGTGTGTGCCTGTGACTACGTGTGTGTGCCTGTGACTACGTGTGTGTGCCTGTGACTACGTGTGTGTGCGTGCAACTACGTGTGTGTGCCTGTGACTACACGTGTGTGCCTGTGACTACACGTGTGTGCCTGTGACTACGTGTGTGTGCCTGTGACTACGTGTGTGTGCCTGTGACTACGTGTGTGTGCCTGTGACTACGTGTGTGTGCCTGTGACTACGTGTGTGTGCCTGTGACTACGTGTGTGTGCCTGTGACTACGTGTGTGTGCCTGTGACTACGTGTGTGTGCCTGTGACTACGCGTGCGGGCCTGTGACTACGCGTGCGGGCCTGTGACTACGCGTGCGTGCCTGTGACTACGCGTGCGTTCCTGTGACTACGTGTGTGTACCTGTGACTACGTGTGTGTGCCTGTGACTTCGTGTGTGTGCCTGTGACTACGTGTGTGTGCCTGTGACTACGTGTGCGTGCCTGTGACTACGTGTGTGCGTGCCTGTGACTACGTGTGCGTGCCTGTGACTACGTGCGCGTGCCTGTGACTATTTGTGTGTGCCTGTGACTACGTGTGTGTGCCTGTGACTACGTGTGTGTTCCTGTGACTACGTGTGTGTACCTGTGACTACGTGTGTGTGCCTGTGACTTCGTGTGTGTGCCTGTGACTACGTGTGTGCGTGCCTGTGACTACGTGTGTGCGTGCCTGTGACTACGTGCGCGTGCCTGTGACTACGTGCGCGTGCCTGTGACTACGTGCGCGTGCCTGTGACTACGTGCGTGTGCCTGTGACTACGTGCGTGTGCCTGTGACTACGTGCGTGTGCCTGTGACTACGTGCGTGTGCCTGTGACTACGTGCGTGTGCCTGTGACTACGTGCGTGTGCCTGTGACTACGTGCGTGTGCCTGTGACTACGTGTGTGTGTGCCTGTGACTACGCGTGTGTGCCTGTGACTACGCGTGTGTGCCTGTGACTACGCGTGTGTGCCTGTGACTACGCGTGTGTGCCTGTGACTACGCGTGTGTGCCTGTGACTACGCGTGTGTGCCTGTGACTACGTGTGTGTGTGCCTGTGACTACGTGTGTGTGTGCCTGTGACTACGTGTGTGTGCCTGTGACTACGTGTGTGTGCCTGTGACTACGTGTGTGTGCCTGTGACTACGTGTGTGTGCCTGTGACTACGTGTGTGTGCCTGTGACTACGTGTGTGTGCCTGTGACTACGTGTGTGTGCCTGTGACTACGTGTGTGTGCCTGTGACTACGTGTGCGTGCCTGTGACTATGTGTGTGTGCCTGTGACTATGTGTGTGTGCCTGTGACTACGTGTGTGTGCCTGTGACTACGCGTGTGTGCCTGTGACTACGCGTGTGTGCCTGTGACTACGCGTGTGTGCCTGTGACTACGCGTGTGTGCCTGTGACTACGCGTGTGTGCCTGTGACTACGCGTGTGTGCCTGTGACTACGCGTGTGTGCCTGTGACTGCGCGTGTGTGCCTGTGACTACGCGTGTGTGCCTGTGACTACGCGTGTGTGCCTGTGACTACGCGTGTGCCTGTGACTACGCGTGTGTGCCTGTGACTACGCGTGTGTGCCTGTGACTACGCGTGCGTGCCTGTGACTACGTGTGTGTGCCTGTGACTACGTGTGTGTGCCTGTGACTACGCGTGTGTGCCTGTGACTACGCGTGTGTGCCTGTGACTACGCGTGTGTGCCTGTGACTACGTGTGTGTGCCTGTGACTACGCGTGTGTGCCTGTGACTACGTGTGTGTGCCTGTGACTACGTGTGCGGTTGTGTGGATGTCTATGCTGGGTTTTTGCCCTGTGTCAATGTCCAGAGAGGTAAATGAAAATGGATGGATTGATTAGGAGAGCTAACGGTATGAGTAATGTGTCTAATTATCATGTAGACCTCACCCTGGCTGCTACAACTATGATGGATTCCCGCAACCTCGGAATGATTGAAGGACAATCCCCTACCGTTCGGAAGCGTGTGCCCACGCGTGTGTATAACGCACGTGTCATCTCTGGCCTCTGCGTTTCTGTGTGTGTGTCCGTCATCCCCTCTCTCTCCCTGTGTAAAGCGGGATGCTTACTGTGGTTAATGGTATGTTAAATGTGTGTGTGGCCCTGGGAGCCCATCACCTTGGTGTTCTAGTTGAGACGTCCTCAGTAAATCATCTGGCTGAATGAACCTCACTGAGCTGTCCTGCTCGCTGTCATTAAAATCAACGGCTCGTGGGTAAAAGCAGAGAAAACACAGTTAACGCTTAGCTATAAATCAGCAGGAATAACAGCATATACACACAGAGAGAGAGAGAGACAACACATGCATCTGCACTCCATTACACACTCAAAGTAAAAGCACGGCCTACATAACAAGTGTCACGCAAGTGTGCTTAGCAAGTAGCACTTCCTCCTGATTCTGGTACCGAGGCTCAAACCCAGGACCTCTGCCATGCTAGCACACAGGACTGCCCTCCCAGAGCGTCTTGCCAGTCAGCGCCACAGGAAAGCTAGCTATTTGGCAGTGCAAGTGGGGACAATTCGGGCTGAGGAGTGAGTTTCACACATCCAGCCAGCTCATTTTCGACTGCAGTCCCTTGGCAGGTGATTAAAAATAATGAAAATGTCAATACAGACAGACAATGAGCACATATAGAGCGACGAATGACAAACAACACTTTTTATTTGGGGTTTTATTAACCCCCCTCTTCAGAGGACACATCTTGTTGGGTTTTTTACAGCTTTTCTGCTACATATACATACGTTTGACATACATGGTACGTTTGTATAAGCAGTCACATAGCAATAATACATTACCAAGCATCAGCTCTTTAATCCCACCCCTCAGCCTCTCTCAGCCCATCCCACCTATCACCATAGACCACCCTCGTTTGGTTTCCACGTGGCAAATATTTTTCAATTGCGCTGTGATGTTTTACATAATTTTGAAACGTTATAATCGTATAGTATCCACAGATAGTATCCACAGATAGTATCCACAGATGTGAGCTGAAGATTAGAACCTTTCCGACCAGTATTATTATATTATTTATTGACTGACTAGTTTTTCCTAGCCACCGTGCTTCTAGACCTGCATTGCTTGCTGTTTGGGGTTTTAGGCTGGGTTTCTGTACAGCACTTTGAGATATCAGCTGATGTACGAAGGGCTATATAAATCAATTTGATTTGAAATTTGATTTGATTTGACTACGGCTTTCCAAATCGCCCAACACTGCTATTTGTAAGGTTGGTTTTAAGTGCATGTTGTGATTTTTTTAACCATTCCTGAACCTGTGACCAGGAACAAGCCACATAGGGGCAATACCAGAATAAATGATCTAGTGATTCTGTCTCTTTACAGCAAAATCTACTGAGCTGAGATGGTTGTAGGCCACATATATATAGCATTCTGTTGGTGGCAAGAATTGTGTATCATAATTTAAATAGAAAAACTCAGTGTTGTTTTGTACCAGTTCATTAACCATGTGGCATGGAATTGGTACATCGAAAATCTCTTCCCATTTATTTTGCAACCTGTATGGCACAGCTGTCAACATTTCTGTCCTGAAATGAAACTGGTCTATTTTTCTATTTATACCAGTTCCTTTCAGCCAATTTGTATCTTTAACATATGGCAGGCAAACAAGTTCCCTACCTTCTCCCTTTTTCTACTCGACTCCTCCATTTTTGTGGTAGTGCTGCAATCAGTTGGTTATAAGTTTGGATTGAGCAGACATTCCCATATATTTACCATAGCTGCATATGTGATATAACTACATCATTTATATTTATAATATCATTAGTAAATATAATACATTAAAAAAAATGTTTTTAAAAATCCATAAAGAATGTTTTTTTTTTATTAATCAGTATATTTGAGTTTAAACAGAACATTTGTTGTCATATTTCTTCCATCTTTTCTGGAGGGTAAAACTGAAATCGTAACGAACTCTGCATGACTTGTTGAAGAAAGAGTGTTACTTTTAACAACATTTTAATTTTTAATTAGTCATAAATGAGAATTTTTTTAATCTGTTAATTGTCAAAAAGGAATTTTTTAACAAAGGATGAGCCTCTTAATAATCTACTGGAGAACCAGTTGGGGTTTAAGTATAACTTATATATGAGCGAAGCTTTTAGTGAGAGGTTTAATGATTTAATATTTAATCATTTTAGACCCCAAACTCATATGTCTGGCTTAGCATTCCAAATAAAATGAAATATTTTGGGCTCATATGATTTTTTTTAAAACGAGTCGTCTGCAAGTAGACAACACCATTAGTAAGTAAACTGTGATAGGACCAAAGAGTTAATCAATGTGATTTTTCCATAATAGACAAGTATTTACCTGTTCATAGTTGCAGAATCATATCAATTGAAGGCAGTGTGTAAGAGACTTATTCTTATTGGGAACTACAGTATCCAACACCTCTCAGGGCAGACCTTGTGGATCTGCTGCCATGGATGTTCTGCTTGATGAAGGCACTAAGTGGAGGGGGAGCCAGGCCACATAGGATCTTGAAAACAAGACATGCGTCTGTGTATTTCACAAGACTTTCCCAGATCACTAGCTCATGGACCCCTTTTTCTCCCCAATTTCGTAGGTATCCAATTGGTAGGTACAGTCTTGTCTCATCGCTGTAACTCCCGTGCGGACTCGGGAGAGGCAAAGGTCGAGAGCCGTGCGTCTTCCGAAACACAACCCAACAAAGCCGCACTGCTTCTTGACACAACGCCCACTTAACCCAGAATCTCTAGTGGCAGAGCTAGCACTGCGATGCAGTGCCTTAGACAACTACGCAACTCGGAAGGCCAGCTCATGCTTTCTGAGGATGTTACAATGGTGTTGGCTATTGGACTTTTTATCAAGCACCTTGAGAGCATGTTTGTAGAAAGACTGCATCGGTTTCAATATTGTACAGCAAGCTTGGGCCCAACAACAGGTAACTGCCAAAATAAAGAAAACACCAACATAAAGTATCTTAAGAGGGCGTTGTGTCACCACGAGCCAGAACAGCTTCAATGAACCGTGGCATAGATTCTACAAGTGGCTGGAACTCTATTGGAGGGATGCCACACCATTCTTCCAAGAGAAATCCCATTATTTGGAGCTTTGTTGACTGACACACACACACACCTACCAGCTCTCACCTCAGAATTAAACGTTCATCATGTTTCAAAAATGTCAAAGTTGTTCCAAATGCCGATTTTCGAAGTGTTTAATGTTATGTTAAGGCATAACCTCCGAATGGTTAAGGTAAGGGATTAAGGTTAGGGATAGGCTTAAAACTAAAAATGGCAAAAACAACTTTCTATTGCTGGATTCAAACTTGCAACCTTTGTAATCAGAGGCAGACGCCTTAGCAAAACCGAAACTTACATGAAGGTAACATCAGTGTTGCCCCTAGTGGCCAGTGCCCAGCGTCCTCAGATATGGATGGACTTCAACCACTAACTTGTATTACGGGTGACCTGGCTCCACACACTTTAAACCCCCTATGCTCCTTTGGGACCCCTCTTTCAAAGTCAATGATATCTCTTGTTCTAGCTATGGTATCCAATGGGGAGCTCGGCCTTATGGGATGATAATTGCTTAACTAACTCAGAAGCTACACCTGAGTGGAAGCACCTGCTTTCAATATACTCTCTATCCTTCATTTGCTCCTTTATTTAGGCAGTTCCCTGTAGTCAAGCAGTAGGGGCGAGCGGTAGGTTGAGTCATTTTTTAAATTCAGCATCACTCCATCAAGGGAAATATAGTATTCTTTCTATCAAAGATATCTACATATATTCCAGGATGTTGTGATTCCCTGGAAATAATCAGAATGCATGTAAACATTACAGTTTTGAAAACAGCTTGTCCAAAGAAAGTGGTCTCTCGGCACAACCCAGGTGTGGTGTAGCTTGAGCCGCTTACAAATGTCCATACTGCATGAAACATGATCACTACCTTTCTAAAACCATGGCTTAAGAGATGAAGAGAGATTGGAATCAGTGATCCCCATGTGCTACAACAGTCTCCCTCTATCTCTCTTTCTCCCCTCCCCGCTCTCCCTCCCCGCTCTCCCCTCCCCGCTCTCCCCTCCCCGCTCTCCCCTCCCCGCTCTCCCCTCCCCGCTCTCCCCTCCCCGCTCTCCCCTCCCCGCTCTCCCCTCCCCGCTCTCCCCTCCCCGCTCTCCCTCCCCGCTCTCCCTCCCCGCTCTCCCTCCCCGCTCTCCCCTCCCCGCTCTCCCCTCCCCGCTCTCCCTCCCCGCTCTCCCCTCCCCGCCCCGCTCTCCCCTCCCCGCTCTCCCCTCCCCGCTCTCCCTCCAGGTCGTGCATTGCTGAGGTTGAACGGGGAGAAGTTGGAGAGGATGGGCATCTTCCAGGAGACACTGAGACAGGAGGTTCTACAGCAGGTCCTTCAGCTACAAGTCAGAGAAGAGGTCCGCAACCTGCAACTGCTCAGCAGAGAGAGAGAGTGAGTGAGTGAATGCGTGCGTCTGTGCATGTGTGTGTGTGTGTGTGTGTAATGTGTTCCATATTCACACTTATCCAGACATCAATAGCCAGCTACAGTCACTATGTGCTAACCTGGATAGAGCTGCTAATGACAGTCTGCTGGAGCCAGAATAGAACACAGCAGTAGGCTGCTGTCTCTCTGTTGTTACCAACTGGACAATGTTAAAACCTCTCATCATTAGACATACAGTACACTGAGTATACCAAGCATTAGGAACACCTTCCTAATATTGAGTTGCAACCCCCCCTTTTGCCCTCAGAACAGACTCAATTAGTCGGGGCATGGACTCTACAAGGTGTCAAAAGCGTTCCACAGGGATGCTGGCCCATGTCTTCCCACATTTGTGTCACGTTGGCTGGGTGTCCTTTGGGTGGTGGACCGTTCCTGATACACACGGGAAACTGTTGAGCGTGAAAAACCCAGCAGCGTTGCAGTTCTTGACACAAACCAGTGTGCCTGGCACCTACTACCATACCCAGCTCAAAGGCACTTAAATATTTTGTCTTGCAAATTCACCCTCTGAATGGCACACATACACAATCCATGTCTCATTAAAAATCATTCTTTAACCTGTCTCCTCCCCTTCATCTACACTGATTGAAGTGGATTTAACAGGTGACGTCAATAAGGGATCCGAGTTTTCACCTGCATTCACCGGGTCAGTCTATGTCTTGGAAAGGGGTGCTTAACGTTTTCTACACTCAGTGTACATGGTTAGTGTCCGTAGCCATATCTGTCCAATGCCGGACATTCTACATAGAGGGAGGTTCTACTGAGCTATCATATGGAATTTTGTAAGATGGTCATACCATGGATTATTTAGCTATTTGATTTGGAATTTTAGGAACCCTGTAGGTATAAAAAAATATATATATTGAACTTGGCCTTTACTACTATAGCCCATAGACATGCATTGAATTACACATTCATAAATGGCAAAATAGAGGAATAAGGAATAAGGTTTTGAAGTGTCTGTCCTATATCTAGGAGATATAAGAAAGCTCAGGAAATATTTTCTTTTTTTAGACACATTTAACCCCATTTTTTGATGGCACGAAGCTACCTTAATTCTTCCACAAATTTTTTTAACTGGTACCAGGTTACCTTCAGACGAGTCCCCTGACACTTGTTGTAACGGTAGTCCTCCTCCTCTTCAACCGAAGAGGAGTAGTAGTGATGGAACCAAGGCGCAGCGTTGTGAAATGACATATTTAATAAAGACACGACAAAACAACCAAGACAGAAAACGAACTATACTTGAATAAACGAACAAAATAACAAAACGAATGTGTAGACAGACCTGAATATTATGAACTTACATAAAACACGAAGAACGCACGAACAGGGAAAATAGATTACACAAAAGAACGATGTACAAATAAACCGAACAGTCCTGTATGGTGCGACAAACACTGACTCAGGAGACAACCACCCACAACGAACACTGTGAAACAACCTACCTAAATATGACTCTCAATTAGAGGAACGCCAAACACCTGCCTCTAATTGAGAGCCATACCAGGCAACCCTTAAACCAACATAGAAACAGACAACATAGAATGCCCACCCAAACCTCACGTCCTGACCAACTAACACATACAACAAACTAACAGAAATAGGTCGGGAACGTGACACTTGTGGATGTCGTGGAGCAAAACAGAGAATATCTTTGTGTTCGTGAGAATCTCATCTTTCCTTAGAGTGTAACCGCTCGGATGCTACAGATGTTTTCATGAGAAGACCGATGTTGGGGACGTCTCGTGGTCTCTAGAAACACCGCTGTAGCTCGGCTACCTTTCACTGCAGATGCGGAAGGCTGTCACGTTTGTTATAATGGACGGACCAAGGCGCAGCGTGATCGGAGTTCCACATCTTTATTAGAAGTGAAACTTCTCAACAACAAAAAATAAACAAGCAACGAAACGTGAAGTAACGTAGTGCATCAAGCACATACACAAACAATATCCCACAAATGCAGGTGGGAACAGGGACACCTTAAGTATGATCCCCAATTAGAGACAACGATAATCAGCTGCTTCTAATTGGGAACCATACTCAATCCCAAACAAAAAATAAATCGACTAGAACACCCCCTAGTCACGCCCTGACCTACAACACCATAGAGAACCAAGGGCGCACTGGAGGCCTGGTGCGTGGAGCCGTCACAGGTTTCACCAGACTGGTGACACGCTCTTCAGGGCGAGTGCGGGGAGCTGGCACAAGACGTACCGGACTGGGGAGGTGCACTGGAGGCCTGGTGCGTGGAGCCAGTACAGGTGGCACCGGATTGGTGACACGCACTTCAGGGCGAGTGCGGGGAGCTGGCACAGGTTTCACCAGACTGCTGACAGGCTCCTCAGGTCGAATGTTGAGCAGAACACACTTGACCAACATCTCTCTCCTCTCTCTCTCCCCCAACTTCTCCATCGCCTCCCTGACGGTCTCTGGCTCTTCCCTCTGCTCAGCCGCCAGCTCCATGTGACCCCCCCCCCCCCAAAAAAAAGAATATTGGGGTTTCTGTGGCAGCGGACTGAAGACACGCTCTTCATGGCGAGTGCGAGGAACCGGCACAGGACATTCCGGGCTGGGGAGGCAAACTGGTGGCCTGGTGCGTGGAGCCTGCACAGATGGCACCGGACTGATGACACGCTTTTCAGCACGCCTGTGCTGCAGCCTACTCCTCGCCTCCAGCTCTCTCCAGTATCGCTCATTGAATACCTCCACCGTCTGCCATTCGGGCTCTTGCACTCTCCGCTGCTCAGCCAACAGCTCCATATGACCCCCCCCCCCCCCCCCCCCCCTTGGGGTTTCTGTGGCCGCGGCCCCCGGCGTCGGTACTGTCCTTCCTGAGTCCTCTGCGACTCCCGCCAAGGTAGGGTCTCGCATCCACTCATGGTCTCCTCCTATGTCCAAAACTCCTATACCTCATGAACACGCTGCTTGGTCCTTGCTTGGTGGGATATTCTGTCACGTTTGTTATAATGGACGGACCAAGGCGCAGCGTGATCGGAGTTCCACATCTTTATTAAAAGTGAAACTTTTAGAGACCATAGAGAGCCTTTGGTCAGGGCGTGACAAAGGCCGACATAGGCTGATGTGGTGGATTGAGACGCAGCCCATGCAAAACAGATATCTCTATCTTAAACTGACACATTTTGATGGGGATTTATTTATTATGTTACTTAGATTGACTCACAGGTGTGTCAATAGACTCTTAATTAACCTGTTAGGGGTGCAGCCCGACACCGGTACACTTATGACAACATCCAGCTCAAAGTGCAGGGCGCGAAATTCAATCAGAAATTGCACCGAAAGCAGCCATAATATTTACAGACACGAATGTCAAATACCTAATTACTCATCATAAAACATTTCTGAAAAATACATAGTGTACAGCAATTAAAAGACAGGCATCTTGTGATTCTAGACAATATTTCCGATTTATTAAATGTTTTACAGCGCAAACAAAATGATGCGTGATATTAGCATAGCAGCAATAGCAAAAAAAACTTGGGCGCCCACGACCAGTCAACATGCACGACAGATATATGAAATAACATCATAAATTGGCTCTTACTTTTGCTGATCTTTCATCAGAATGTTGAACAAGGTGTCCTCTTTCCAAATGAGTCGTTGTTTGGATTCAGAATGGCAAATTTCCCTCTTCACTTAGCATTGGCACTAGCCGAGTGGCACAAATCTCTCCGACGTAAACACAGTCAGAGGACGGAACACGGCAAAACTCCCGAAAAAATGTCAATAATCTGATTAAACTATATTGAAAAAACATACGTTACGATGATATGTTCACATGTATCAAAAGAATTCCAAGCCGGGGATAGTTTTCGTCTATTACGGCAGCAAAACAGAAGGCAATGGCACTTCCTTGTCGCGCGTTTCAGAGAACCGGAAGTGGACGGTCACGTCAAAGAAATAGCTTTTATTCCACCCCTGACCAAGATGAACACAAAATGTCTTCTCTCACATCCTCTTGAGACCAAGAGGAAGGCGTATGGAGTGTAAGTAGACTCCTAAGTGTCATGACCATATATAGGTATCAAGTTGAACAGAACACATATTTCTGACATTTCACTTCCTGGTCAGGGAAAGTGCTGCCAAAGGAATTCTGTTTCACTCAGAGAAATAATTCCAACGGTTTTAGAAACTAGAGAGTGTTTTCTATCCAATATTAATAATAATATCCATATTGTACGAGCAAGAATTGAGTAGGAGGCCGTTTGAAATGGGCACGATTTCACTGGCTACTCAACACTTTCCCTTGCAGCTAGAAGAAGTTAATGAGAGAAAAAGAAGGGGAGAGAAGGAGCAAGACAGAGAGAGGGGAAGACAGCGAGAGAGAAACAGAGAAAGACAGGGGGAGAGGAGGAGCAAGACAGAGAGGGGAAGACAGCGAGAGAGAGATACAGGGGAAGAGATACAGAGAAAGACAGGGGAGAGAAGGAGCAAGACAGAGAGAGAGGGAGACAGCGAGAGAGATATACAGGGGAAGAGATAGAGAGAAAGACAGGGGGAGAGAAGGAGCAAGACAGAGAGAGGGGAAGACAGCGAGAGAGAAACAGAGAAAGACAGGGGAGAGAAGGAGCAAGACAGAGAGAGAGGGAGACAGAGAGAGAGATACACAGGGGAAGAGATACAGGGAAAGACAGGGGGAGAGAAGGGGCAAGACAGAGAGAGAGGGAGACAGAGAGAGATATATACAGGGGAAGAGATACAGGGAAAGACAGGGGGAGAGAAGGAGCAAGACAGAGAGAGGGGAAGACAGCGAGAGAGAGAGAAAGACAGGGGAGAGAAGGATCAAGACAGAGAGAGAGGGATACATAGAGAGAGAGATACAGGGGAAGAGATACAGAGAAAGACAGGGGAGAGAAGGAGCAAGACAGAGAGAGGGGATGATAGAGAGATACAGAGAAATACAGGGGGAGAGAAGGAGCAAGATAGAGAGATACAGAGAAAGACAGGGGGAGAGGAGGAGCAAGACAGAGAGAGAGGGAGACAGAGAGAGAGAGAGAAAGACAGGGGAGAGAAGGATCAAGACAGAGAGAGAGGGATACATAGAGAGAGAGATATACAGGGGAAGAGATACAGAGAAAGACAGGGGAGAGAAGGAGCAAGACAGAGAGAGGGGAAGACAGCGAGAGAGAGAGAAAGACAGGGGAGAGAAGGATCAAGACAGAGAGAGAGAGGGATACATAGAGAGAGAGATATACAGGGGAAGAGATACAGAGAAAGACAGGGGAGAGAAGGAGCAAGACAGAGAGAGGGGAAGACAGCGAGAGAGAGAGAAAGACAGGGGAGAGAAGGAGCAAGACAGAGAGAGAGGGAGACAGAGAGAGAGATATACAGGGGAAGAGATACAGGGAAAGACAGGGGGAGAGAAGGAGCAAGACAGAGAGAGGGGAAGACAGCGAGAGAGATATACAGGGGAAGAGATACAGAGAAAGACAGGGGAGAGAAGGAGCAAGACAGAGAGAGGGGAAGACAGCGAGAGAGAGAGAAAGACAGGGGAGAGAAGGATCAAGACAGAGAGAGAGGGATACAGAGAGAGAGATATACAGGGGAAGAGATACAGGGAAAGACAGGGGGAGAGACGGAGCAAGACAGAGAGAGAGGAAGACAGAGAGAGAGATATACAGGGGAAGAGATACAGGGAAAGACAGGGGAGAGAAGGAGCAAGACAGAGAGGGGAAGACAGCGAGAGAGAGAGAAAGACAGGGGAGAGAAGGATCAAGACAGAGAGAGAGGGATACAGAGAGAGAGAGATACAGGGGAAGAGATACAGAGAAAGACAGGGGAGAGAAGGAGCAAGACAGAGAGAGGGGAAGACAGCGAGAGAGAGAGAAAGACAGGGGAGAGAAGGATCAAGACAGAGAGAGAGGGATACAGAGAGAGAGAGATACAGGGGAAGAGATACAGAGAAAGACACAGGGAGAGAAGGAGCAAGACAGAGAGAGAGGGAGACAGAGAGAGAGCGAGATACAGAGAAAGACAGGGGAGAGAAGGAGCAAGACAGAGAGAGGGGATGATAGAGAGATACAGAGAAATACAGGGGGAGAGAAGGAGCAAGATAGAGAGATACAGAGAAAGACAGGGGGAGAGAAGGAGCAAGATAGAGATACAGAGAAAGACAGAGAGAGAGGGAGACAGAGAGAGAGAGATACAGAGAAAGACAGGGGGAGAGTTAAAATGCTGTGTTGGACATTTCTATTAATTTCCAGTTCAACAGGCATTGACTGTGTCCTATCAGATAGCTAATTGAGTGGCCTCATAAAACACCTGATAACCAAGAGGCAAGAGGGTGTTTGGGAGGAGGGGTGAGGGAGAGAGGTGGTGGAAGGATGTAGAGAGGAGAGGAGATGAAAAGGGGATTAGGGATGGAAGTGAAGACGGGGTTAAGGGGAAGTAGGTGAGGGAGGGGTTATTAAGGGGGCTGGGGTTGGAGATAGTGAGTGTTGGGATGAGGACAGGATAAAGTGGAGGGAGGACAATTGAGTGTGGGAGGTATAACAGAGGATTTCAGCCTGGCGACTCGTATCATACACTGTCGTTTCAGATTAATCTGACAGAAATGAACACGATATTTAACATGGATCGCTCTGTTCCTTAAAGAGAGGTTGTTTTTAAGGTACAATGATTTGACCGAATGGATCTTGGGGTTTGTTTACACTACTGAGACTTGGCTCTTTCTCTCAACTTCATTCTGCTTTTTAGATTTGACCTCCAATGTTTTTTAAATGAGCGCCACACTCTCGGTTCTGCTTCTCTCGTGTTTTTCTGTCTTCCTTCTTTTTCTCTCTTCTTTTAACTTCTTTTTTTCACTCCAGACCTTTACCACCAAGTGTGTATGGGTAGGAGTTTGTAGACAAAAGCACGGAGTAAACATTGTGTGTTTGATTCAATGTTCATCCTCGGGGCTGCATCCCTCCCTGCCTCCTGCTCCAGCCTCTGGACTCTTACAGCAGCAGCGGAGTAATCCATCTGTGGGAGGATCAGATGCTCACAGCACTGTAATTGCAAATCACCCTGAGCACAGACCCCTATAACTTCTATTGGGTCATTCCATGAAAAGAGTGCCTTTTGCATCCCTTGATATTTTAAGTAGAAATTGTGCACCAATATTGAATTTTAAAAGCTTATTGTATGAAACGAAGTGCCCTTTTAATATCGTCCACATGGAGAATTCAATAAATATTCTATCGTATGAATAAAGGCTTGCAAAAGTGCAAAAAATTCTACATTTTGACATGTAGCTCCGTAAACCCTGTGCCACTTCTAGAAAGGGTACAATCAGATGTCTAATCTATTTTCGGTCATAGGAAACGATGGTGGAAACATGTACAAAAAAAACCAGACAAAATTACAGAATTGGTCAGGAGCCTTTAAAACGGCTGCTATGTAATGCAGCGCCATTCTCATATGTTCTGATGTTCCGTGTCCAAGTGGAGTTCTGTTCACAGTTCCATGAGCTGCCTGTCGGTCTGCACGCTCAACGGAACTGCAGGTGAAATGTAGATTCACTGAGGCAGAAAGCATGACAGACTCAGAAAAAAAAGAACATGACATTTTTACTCACACACATTTTCTCTGGAACCCCTTTGTCCGACTCTCCGCTTTCTCTCTCCTCTCTTCTCCCTCGTCTCTGATGCGTTTATGTCTGAGAGAAAGTACCGCTTTACCTAAACAATCTCAAGCCACCCCCTCAATCCCGTCTGCCTTTCTGTCTCCACCTGCCAACCCAGTCTCTCCCTGTGTCTCTGTCTCGGGGTGTGTTTCATTCCAAAGCCATGTTAGATTTGACCATGTCTTAGAGACAGGTGGCTGTTATTCCCTCCATATCAGGGGAGGGATAACTCAAATGGCAAATGTCTCCTTTTTTGTTTTTTTTATTCCTCCGACAGGTAATATAGTCTTCCCGAGCCTCCTTTGTTGTCATTTGAGGCGGAGGCAAAAGTGTAGTTGTCGCAGAAAGCAACCGTTCATAGAGGTCAATGAGTTTGATATGAGAATGGTTTTAGGCACGGAGAGACTCCTGTTTCAGAAAGAATTCTACATTCTAAATGGAACCAGGCTGTTGACAGATGAGACAGAGTTTTGATGAGAGGTCATATGGAGGCAGGGGTTCTGGATTAGTGTGTGTGTGTGTGTGTGTGTGTGTGTGTGTGTGTGTGTGTGTGTGTGTGTGTGTGTGTGTGTGTGAATTGGGTATCAGGGTGTGAAAGACACCCAGTGATGCCCATCTAACCCCACTGTTCCTTCTATCCAAATCTAAATAATGAATTTGCCTCTCGATCTCTCTCCCTCCCTGCAGCCTCTTTTGGAAACCTTTCTTAGCTCATCCCTTTCCGGATCCCTTTCTCCTCCGCTGAAACAATACGTCACCAGTAGCTATGGTAGGACCTGCTCGCTCCAGATATGTGACAGCAGAACTGGGCTGTAAAAAGGAGAGAACTGAAGAGGGGCGAGAACGGCGGAGAGACGAGTCTATTTTCTCCATGACAAACAGACTGAAGGTGGATTCCCATTCAACAAGGCCAAACGGGTTTAAACGAGGCGCGACGGAGTGAGAGAGAGAGAGCCGGAGAAAGAGAGAGACAATGAACTGCTGAATAAAAGAGCACATAGAGAAAAGATGTATGAACTGACGTTGACATTGTAGACAAGTCAAGTATTATTATAACTACATGAGATTCCCGCTTTCTTGGTTTCGTCTTTCATTGTGGGTGCAGGGAGGAGAGTTATTACTGGTCAATCAATGTAGTACATTACAGTGGGTGGCTTCTGGAAAGGAAATGACCTACCGAATGTCAATGTCTCTGTATGACACTCACGTCACAACCCTGTTCACCATGTATATTTTCCCCTCAGCATATTCATTTTGGAATGTGTATATAGTTTTGATAGATCTAATTCATACAGTATAAAATACATCGTTGCCTACATGAGCACCCGCTCCCCAAAGCATATTCTCTTCCTTTCTTTTATAAAGTCATGACGATGTACAGAATGTCACCTCCCAGATCATCTCTTTGTACTGTCAATGAACCACGTCTATGACAAAACATATGTATTTGAACGTTCTAGGGTAGTGTCATCTGTAGCGCTGAATATAATGGAGATCTGTGTGTACATTTAGATTTTTGTAAACCGAGGGAGTTGAGAGAACGCGCTATGATTTGGTGTAACTGTTTTTGCCATAGCTGTATTTGATAAAGCAATAATCGGAACAGGGTGTAGCTGGCCCGAAGGAATGGTACATTTCTAGCAGTATGAGTCAAATGCCTACATCTCTCACGATGCAGTAATAGTATACTGTAGTGTATAGTATACTGTAACTCTAGTGTGTAAAAATAATATTTATCCTACATATTTTTTGTGTATTTCCCCCTAATATCAGGAGTGCAAAAGGTTAGTCCTTGAGGGCTCCTATCCTGCTGGTTTTACTCTCTCTGTCTCTCTCTCGCTCTGTCTCTCTCTCGCTCTGTCTCTCTCTCGCTCGCTCTCTCGCCCTGTCTCTCTCTCGCTCTGTCTCTCTCTCGCTCTGTCTCTCGCTCTGTCTCTCTCTCGCTCTGTCTATCTCTCTCTCTCTCGCTCTGTCTCTCTCTTGCTCTGTCTCTCTCTATCGCTCTGTCTCTCGCTCTATCTCTCGCTCTGTCTCTGTCTCTCTCTCTCTCTTGCTCTCTCTCTCTCTCTCTTGCTCTCTCTCTCGCTCACTCTTGCTCTCTCTCTCTCTCTCGCTCTCTCTCTCGCTCTCTCTCTCTCTCGCTCTCTCTCGCTCTCTCTCTCTCTTGCTCTCTCTCTCTCACAGTTATTGTAACTGATCACTAAGATATGTTCCACACACCTGGTAGCCCAAGTAATCAATTTGTCATTGAAAGGCAACAGGGTATATACTGTAGAGCTGGAACTGTTCCTGTCACACTGTGAACGCAGACATCCAGACAGCCTACTGTTCCTGTGCTTCATAAACTAACTAGATAAACAGATACCCTTGAAGAAAGAAGCATTGCCGATACATGTGATTCTGTTTCACAACTGAGTTTCCCGTTTCAGAAATGATGGTAAAGGGGAGCAGGTCTTCTATGGTTGTGCACTGAACTGCCCTGGGGAACAGGCCACCAAAGACAGTGCAGTATGAAGATAGGCAGCAGAAACTGCTTCTCAAATAGAAATCCCCGATCACACTTGTAGGCGATGTCATGGCAACGTTGGCTGGCTAAGCTCATGCGCATTAAACACGTCATTGGGTCTAACAGTTGGTGTAGTAACATGTTCAACATTGGCTCGAATCTAGGTTTTACCTTTAAATGAACAAAAATCAACAACTAAGGAAGCATTTTTCTTATCTATTTTATCTCATTTAGCTGCACTCTAACCCCAAACCCTGGTCTGCTTTGCTCCATTCCCCAGAAGCCTTGCGACGTTGTGCCTTTGGGTTTATAAACTGTGAGGCTACTCTCTCCATACCTCCTCCCCTCCTTTGCTCCATTCCCCAGAAGTCTTGGGTTTATAAACTGTGAGGCTACTCTCTCCACACCTCTTCGCCTCCTTTGCTCCATTCCCCAGAAGTCTTGGGTTTATAAACTGTGAGGCTACTCTCTCCACACCTCTTCACCTCCTTTGCTCCATTCCCCAGAAGTCTTGGGTTTATAAACTGTGAGGCTACTCTCTCCACACCTCTTCACCTCCTTTGCTCCATTCCCCAGAAGTCTTGGGTTTATAAACTGTGAGGCTACTCTCTCCACACCTCTTCGCCTCCTTTGCTCCATTCCCCAGAAGTCTTGGGTTTATAAACTGTGAGGCTACTCTCTCCACACCTCTTCGCCTCCTTTGCTCCATTCCCCAGAAGTCTTGGGTTTATAAACTGTGAGGCTACTCTCTCCACACCTCTTCGCCTCCTTTGCTCCATTCCCCAGAAGTCTTGGGTTTATAAACTGTGAGGCTACTCTCTCCACACCTCTTCACCTCCTTTGCTCCATTCCCCAGAAGTCTTGGGTTTATAAACTGTGAGGCTACTCTCTCCACACCTCTTCACCTCCTTTGCTCCATTCCTCCCTCTATCCCTCCCTCTATTCCTCCCTTCAGCTGACTTTGACTGTCTGAATGATCAAACAACTTGACCGTTAAATGGAAAATGTACTGTTATACTTTTCTTTTGGATTTTGGAAATGAGTCCGGTAGATGTGTACAGACACTTGCATTCTTTGTCTGTTTACTTTGTCAAATCATGGATATGTTGCTTGTTTTCGATACGTTATGGAAAAGGGTTACAAAAGATATGATGTATTTGCTTGCTGTACAAATATTAAGAAGAGATATGGAAAATTAAAAATCTTTTTTTTTTTTAGATAAAGTAATGCATAATTATAGAACATCCATCGCTTATTGTAATCTAAGTGTCACACAATTGCAGTTATACGTACCTTCACTTTATCTGTATGAGACATACTGTATACACACCTTCTCTCGTCCAGCGGTGCTTTGGACCCAACAGGACGTCTGCAAGTGGCTGAAGAAACACAAAACGACCTAACCTATGTAGAAGTCTTCTCCCACCACGCTATCACAGGTATCACAGAACTGCCAACCTTGAATAACCACTTCGGCGAAGCGCCAGCTACCACGACGGCACGCGTGCGACACCCACGCTGTTAAAATCATAGGCAAAGGAAGACTGCCAGAGTAGGAATGGGTACTTGGTAATTGGCTCCTCTTAGCAAACTAGAAATACAGTGAACTATAAAAGTATTGGGACGGTGACACATTTTGATGTTGTTTTGGCTCTGTACCTCAGCACCTGGATTTGAAATGAGACAATGAGGTTAAAGTGCAGACTGTCAGCTTTCATTTAGAAATTCCGTTTTGAAATTACAGCACTTTTTTTGTACATAGTCCCCCCGTTTAGGAGACCAAAAGTATTGGCACAAATTCACTTCCTGTATATGTGTATTAAAGTAGTAAAAAGTTAGGTATTTGGTCCTATATTCATAGCACACAATGACTACGTCAAGCGTGTCACTCTACAAATTTGTATGGATGCATTTGCTGTTTTTTTGGTTGTGTTTCAGATTATTTTGTGCCCAATAGAAATTAATGGTAAATAATGTATTGTGTCATTTTGGAGACACTTTAATTTAAATAAAAATAGAATATGTGGATGCTACCATGATTACGGATAATCCTGAATGAATCGTGAATAAGATGTGAGAGTTACAGATGAAATTATGTAGTCATTGTATCATTTCAAATCCAAGGTGCTGGGGTACCAGACTGGGAGGGATATCACACCCTATCCAGATGAAGGCACCTTGCACCAAAACAACTAAAGATGCTTCACTATCCTAATACTGTTGGAGCTCACTGTACGTTTAAATGTATAAACAATCAGGGCTCTCCCTAGGGTTTTCTGGTAAGGTGATGCAGGCCTAAAGTTGAGAAGGGGGGAGGTCCGGAGGGGGTCAGTCAAATTCCGCCTCGGGAAGTTGGAGCATTTAGCATTTTTGAAAACTGTACCTGCCATTTCCTGAAATCTAGAGTCTTAAATGATATCAAACAATGTAGCCAACAAAGAAGTTTTATGTTTGTCCCGTTATCTGGTGTTCTCTGAATATGGTCATTTGACAAGACCCCCAGCCCTCTTCCTTGTCCCTTTCTTTCTGACTTCATCTCTCTCTGCCTTCATCCCGCCACAAGAATGAGGGATGCATGAAGGCTAGAGGGATGCATAATGGTCCGAGTTACGGGTGGGTTTGGCCGTGTCTAGAGCAGAGGGACAGAAAAAGAGGAAGGGAGAGATATGTACACAGAGAAGAGGAAGAGAGAGATGGAGAGTGGATGAATAGAATAAATAGAATAAGTAAGATATCTAAAAAAAATATGTTAAAATATATGGAGATATGGGGCTCCCGAGTGAGGCAGCGGTCTAAGGCACTGCATCGCAGTGCTTGAGGCGTCACTACAGAACCGGGTTCGATCCCAGGCTGTGTTATAGCCGGCCATGACCGGGAGACCCATGAGGCGGCACACAATTTGCCCAGCGTCGTCCGAGTTACGGGTGGGTTTGGCCGGCCGGGATTTCCTTGTCCCATTGCGCTCTAGCGACTCCTTGTGCTGGCCCGGGTGCCTGCAAGCTGACCTCGGTTGCCAGCTGGACAGTGTTTCATCCAGCACATTGGTGCGGCTGGCTTTCGGATTAAGCGAGCAGTGTGTCTTGGCAGGGTCGTTTCTCAGAGGACGCATGGCTCTCGACCTTCGCCTCTCCCGAGTCCGTACGGGAGTTGCATTGATGGGACAAGACTGTAACTATCAATTGGGGAGAAAAAGGGGTAAAAGTACAAAAATGTATATATAATAGACGAAGAGCAAAAAAAGAAACAGAGAGGAAGTGGGGGGAGAGAGAAAAACAGAGACTGGGAGGGATATCACACCCTATCCAGACGAAGGCACCTTGCACCAGTGCCTTCATCTGTCACTCAGTGGATGGGTCATGTAAGTGAATACCAAACAGTTCCCCCTGTCACCATCCTGTCTGCATGCCTGCATGGTTTACTGCTGGGAGACAATTACTGGGTGATATCAAGAATCTCCCTGCCTAAATACATGTAAATCCTTATCGTGTTGATGATTCTATGGTAAACAAGTCCGGTCAACAGTGTGACGGTCTCATTATGGGCAGAGGTAGAGATGATAGAGCGTATAGCTGTGGAGCAGGTAGGTAGAGAGATAGGACTTAAAGCGTTTGTAACCTTTGATCATGTATTCATTTCTCTCTCACCTTTTCACTCTTTCTTATTTCAACGCCTATGTTTTTTTTCAAACGTTGGCTTATAGGTCTCCACCTGACAGCTTTTATGAGCCATTAACCAGGCGTGTGCTTGCTCAGCAGAGACAGGGAGGAGTAAATCAATGCCTGTATCAGGCATTTATGGTCTGTCGACCAGGAACCTGCCATAACCATTCATTAGACTGAATTAAAACCCGTGCCAGGGGAACAGCAGGAGGTAGCTTAAAAAACTGGGGCACTCCTCTACATCTGCGTGATAGATTGACAGCTATCACTTAGCACTGTGGTCTAATACAGGTAACTGCCAAAATAAAGGAAACACCGACATTTAGTGTCTTAATAGGTCGTTGGGACACCACAAGCCACCAGAACAGCTCCGACGTGCCTTGGAATGGATTCTACAAGTGTCTGGAACTCACCATTCTTCCACGAGAGATTCCATCATTTGGTGTTGTGTTGTGTGGTGGAGGAAAACGCTGTCTCAGGCGTCGCTCTAGAACCTCCCATAAGTGTTTTATTGGGCTGAAATCTGGTGACTGAGACACACAGACACCCTTTAAACCCCCTATGCTCCTTTGAGACCACTCTTTCAAAGTCACTGAGATCTCTCCTTCTAACCAAGGTAGCCAAAATAATGGGCAACTGGGCATTTGTACATGTGACCCTAAGCCCGATCAGATGTTAATTACTTAATTAACTGAGAAACCATACTTGTGTGGAAGCACCTGCTTTCAATATTCTTTGTATACCTAGTTTACTCAAGTGTTTCCTTTATTTTGGCAGTTACCTGTATGTTGTAAGAGAGAAGGAAGATTGATGGATGGGGTAAAACCTCCCCATATGTTTGAGATTGAGGACTGCCAATTTCTGCTAATGAGCACTAAGGTAATCTGCCTAAATTACTACAGACCCGTAGCACTCACATCTGTAGCCATGAAGTGCTTTGAAAGGCTGGTAATGGCTCACATTAACACCATTATCCTAGAAACCCTAGACGCACTCCAATTTGCATACCGTTCAAACAGATACACAGATGATGCAATCTCTATTGCACTCCACACTGCCCTTTCCCACCTGGACAAAAGGAACACCTACGTGAGAATGCTATTGATTGACGACAGCTCAGCGTTCAACAGTATAGTGCCTTCAAAGCTCATCGCTACGCTAAGGATCCTCCCTCTGCAACTGGATCCTGGACTTCCTGACGGGCCGCACCCCGGTGGTGAGGGTAGGTAGCAACACATCTGCCACGCTGATCCTCAACACTGGAGCCCCTCAGGGGTGCATGTTCATTCCCCTCCTGTACTCCCTGTTCACCCAAAACTGCATGGCCAGGCACGACTAAAACATCATCATTAAGTTTGCAGACGACACAACAGTGGTAGGCCTGATCACCGACAACGACGAGACAGCTTATACGGAGGAGGTCAGAGACCTGGCCGGGTGGTGACAGAATAACAAACTCTCCTTCAACGTAATCAAGACAAAGGAGATGATTGTGGACTACAGGAAATGGAGGACCGAGCACGCCCCCATTCTCATCGACGGGGCTGCAGTGAAGCAGGTTGAGAGCTTCAAGTTCCTTGGTCTCCACATCACCAACAAACTAGAATGGTCCAAACACACCAAGACAGTTGTGAAGAGGGCACAACAAAACCTATTCCCCCTCAGGAGACTGAAAAGATTTGGCATGGGTCCTCAGATCCTCAAATGTTTTTACAGCTGCAACATCGAGCGCATCCTGACTGGTTGCATCACTACCTGGTACTGCAACTGCTCGGCCTCCGGCCACAAGGCACTACAGAGGGTAATGCGTACGGCCCAAACATCAATGGGGCGAGGCTGCCTGCCATCCAGGACCTTTACACCAGGCGGTGTCAAAGGAAGGCCCTAAATATTTCCAAGACCCCAGCCACCCCAGTCATAGACTTGCCACACAGTCATAGGTGAAAAGGGAGTATAGGAGGGGGCTGAGCACACACCCCTGTGGGAACCTTGTGTTGAAGAGGTGTTGTTGCATACTTCATCATTGCCAGCATTATACCACCCTGCATCCTACCGATCCTTGACTTTGCCGATTTCATTCACAAAATAGCCTCTAACACTCTACTCAGCAAAGTGGATGTCGTCTATCACAGTGCTATCCTTTTTGTCACCAAAGCCCCATATACCACCCACCACTGCAACCTGTATGCTCTCGTTGGCTGGCCCTCGCTACAAATTCGTCGCCAAACCCACTGGCTCCAGGTCATCTTTAAGTCTTTGCTAGGTAAAGCCCATCCTTATCTCAGCGCACTGGTCACCATAGCAACACCCACCCGTAGCACGCGCTCCAGCAGGTATATTGCATTGGTCATCCCCAAAGCCAACACTTTCTTTGGCCGCATTTCCTTACAGTTCTCTGCTGCCAATGTCTGGAACGAATTGCAAAAATCTATGAAGCTAGAGTCTTAAATCTCCCTCTCTAATTTTAAGCATCAGCTGTCTGAGCAGCTTACCGATCACTGTACCTGTACACAGCCAATCTGTAAATAGCACACCCAACTACCTCATCCCCATATTGTTTTTTTGCTATTTTGCACCTCAGTATCTCTATTTGCACACCATCATCTACACATCTATCACGCCGGTGTTAATGCTAAATTGTAATTATTTCACCTCTATGGCCTATATATTGCTTTACATAGATTTTTGTATTGTGTTATCAAACGTACGTATTGACTGTACGTTTGCTTATATGTAACTCTGTGTTGTTGTTTTTTGTCGCACTGCTGCTTTATCTTGGCCAGGTCGCAGTTGTAAATGAGAACTTGTTCTCAACTGGCCTACCTGGTTAAATAAAGGTGAAATAAAAATAATAAAATAAAAAAAAAATCTTCTCTGCCATATTCTAATGGAAAACACCTATGTTTGTTTCAAACGGCAACCCAAGAGATCCCGCCCTGCCACTTTAGGAAGTTGTCTTTTGAAAATTTGTTGCAGGCTACTTAAGCAACTGGCATCTCATTGATCAATGGACAGCTGTCAACATAGCCACATTTATTGCAACAATAATAACAATATTAAACATCAATACAGGGACATCCCTGTGAATACATTGAAAATCATAATAAAACACCAGGCACTTCTAATCATTTTCCTGACTTTTTAAGTTTCACAAGTTTGAGGGATTAATAAAATTGTAACAGAATAATGAAAAAAAACTACAAAATAAGGAATTTTTCCACCCCAATTTACATGTGTGAATATAATATTTGGCCAAGAGAATGACAATGTTAATAAAATAGTTATGATCAGAATTACAAGGATAAGCATAATGCCATTTAACATCAAAGGTAAACATAGGTCATTCTAGAGATTTTATACACAACCAATCATGAATTTCAATCCATAGTTTACTAGAATGGCGGTATGAGAAAAAAAAATGCTCTATAGATTTTGAATTAGAGGAACAAAAAACACAAGGCGTTTTGTCAAAATGTAACCTTTTGTGCAACAAATCATTAACAGGGTAAATGGAAGAAAATATTTTCAAATGTGTTTCTTTAACTTTTGGGATAACTGGACAATCAAGGTAAAAGTTAGTCACTTTTGACCATAGCATGGGTTGGTCACTTCCATAGCAATATATTGAATTATAACCACCATAAATGTCTTCTTTAACTGCCAATCGTATCCACTTATTGTTGCATTTTTTTGCCAAAAGGTTCAAGTCATTCATTTGTAAACTTGGAAAAGTGGGAACAACCTCATAATATAACAAAGTGTTCTTAGTAAGTCCAAGTAAAGGGAGTAGAATTGCGTTGCAATCCTTCATATATTCTCTCTGAGTAATATTAACCTGAAATTTACCAATGAACTCAACAAACGGGAGAAACTCCCCAGTGTTGTCTAACAAATCGCATACCCAACGAATACCCTTGTCAAACCAAAAAATTGAAAATTGATTTCCTATTCATTTGAATAACTCTATTATTCCAAATCAATGTTTTATGGGGGGAAAATTGTGCTGGAATATTATATTCCATAAAAATACATTTTGCTGGTGAAACTTGGAGGGTCAAAATCCCATTTCTGTAACGGTCGTCATAGTCGTTCTCCTCCTCAGACGAGGAGGAGCATGGATAGGACCAACACGCAGAGTGGGTAGTGCTCATGATAATTTATTAAATCGAAACTGAACACTAACATGAAACAAAATAACAAAATGATACAACCGACAACAGTCCCGTGTGGCACGAAATACAAACACGGAAACAAACACCCACAACACACACGTGAAACCCAGGCTGCCTAAGTATGATTCTCAATCAGGGACAACGATTGACAGCTGCCTCTGATTGAGAATCATACCCGGGCCGAACACAAACATCCCAACATAGAAAATCACACATAGACAAACCCACCCAACTCACGCCCTGACCAACTAAATAAATACAAGACAAAAGAAAACAGGTCAGGAACGTGACAATTTCATTAGGAATGTTCAAGTTCACCAAGTTTATTAAACAGACTGTCAGGGATATGATACCACATAGACGTAGGATTAGACAGACATTATTTCAAACATTTAATTCTGAAAGCACGACTGAAAAATAAATAGCCTGTAAACCTACACGATCATAGTCTTTCACTAATTGAAATGTCACAATATAATGCGTTTTTTCCCCTCCAAATAAATCTAAATATAACAGATTTGAATTGTTTTATGTCATTAGAAGATAGAAAAAGGGACTGGGTAAATGATTCTAGATAAACCATCAGTCTTGGACAAAATAATACGACTCAAAACTGAGATATCACGTTGCAGCCACTGACCTGATGAAACTCTTATGGAATTAGACCTATTATCGATGTTTAAAGATTCTCTATCTGAAACGTTTTAAGTGATAACAATTCCTAAATATTTAACTTCCTTTCTAACTGGTATGGAGGCATCGTTGACAGTCACAGCAGTGAATTGGCATGAGATCACATTTGTTAAGGTTGAGAGTCAACCCGGAGGCCATAGAAAATGTCTTGATTCTGCCAATAGCCAAGG
Source organism: Salvelinus fontinalis (assembly GCF_029448725.1). NCBI lineage: Eukaryota > Metazoa > Chordata > Actinopteri > Salmoniformes > Salmonidae > Salvelinus > Salvelinus fontinalis. The sequence continues at coordinate 42,542,749 of NC_074690.1, forward strand.
GAATAGACGCTCTATCCTTCAGGAAAAGGGAAGTATCATCTGCAAAATGACTGATATTTAGATCTTTACCAAAAATACGGATCCCTTTAAAATTCACAGATTTTCTCAGATTTGCTAGTAAATCTGTGGCTAAAATAAATAAAAGAGGGGAGATTGGACAACACTGTCTAATTCTTCAAGCGAGAGAAAGTAAGGGATGTTCCATTACTCATAGCCACCAAACTTTAATATACATCATCCTTATCACTTTACAGAAATTCTCCCCAAATCTAAAAGTAGAGTTCTACTTTTTGTGCTCTGAAGTGTCAAAATCCTTTAAAAAAATCGAAAAAACAACATAAAGCCATCATCTTCCATTAACTCACTGTAATCTAAAATATCCAATACCAATCGTATACGGTTATGAATACTCCTTCCTTTAATGAAGGCTGATTGACTTGATTTATATCATCAAGGCCTTGTTTCAGCCGATTGGCATAGACATGGGCTAGTAACTTATAGTCAGTTGCCAACAACGTGATTGGTCTCCAATTGTCCAGGTAAAGAGAGTCCTTCTTTGGTTTAGGTATAAGAACTATTATAGTGTCATTTACATAAATGGATGCAATAATATTCCTAGTCTGCCTACACTTCTCCAATTTGTCAATCCATTTGGCCTTTGAACAGATGAAGGCACCCTTTGTTTTATCGTTGTATATGTCGTGCAGGCCACATTGGCATTTAGCAAGCTTGGCTTTTTCATCTTCATTTAAATCAAGTTTATTGCTCAGCCTGTTAATATCAACAATAATATCCATCTGCTTGGAGAATCTTTTCCGAACTAGCATTTTACCAGTAATGATGGCAAGACATCGAAGTCAGAATTGAATCATTTCCCATTTGTTAGTATAAGAAAGAGCAGGATGGAGACAGGTCTCTCTGATAAGAGCTTTAGACTGTAAACAAAATGACTCATTCTTTAAAAGAAGAGTTACATTCCAGTATGCTTTAGAACATCATGTCATTATCAAAACAAAAGGAAAGAATAATGGAACAATGGTCTGTCAGAGGAGCTGAGGAAATAGCAGAGATATTAGAAATAGCAAAGAGACCAACCAATAATCAATTCTAGATTTGAATTGTCTGTCGCTTCTCCAGTGGTATGATATTCTGGCCTGTCTATATTTTAGTCTCACAAGTGTCACAACCCAGTATTGAGGCAACACTTCTCACTACTGGGTATTTCATAGATATGTGATGGGGTAGACAACAATTTAAATGTAGCTACACACTCTAAAGCTCTGAGGCCTTGACAGATGAAAGGAGGCAGGTTTTTGGTCATGTTACTTTCACTTTACGAACTATTTCAAATCAGTCCAGAAGAAGAGAAGCAGAGAAGGAAAGGTGATGGAATACATTAAAACAGCATACTTAATAATTCCTTCCTTGAAGCAGGCCTAACTGATTTAACATAAATTGACAGGTGAAAATAAGGGCTCCGCCACATAGCTTTCACTGTCAAGTCATGTCTCATCACTAAGCAGGGGTGTAAAGTACTTAAGTAAAAATACTTTAAAGTACTACTTAAGTCGTTTTTTGGGTATCTGTACTTTACTATTTATATTTTTGCTAACTTTTATTTTTACTTCACTACATTCCTAAAGACAATAATCTACTTTTTACTCCATATCTTTTCCCTGACAACCAAAAGCACTCGCCACACGCTGAACGCTTAGCAGGACAGGACAATAGTCAAATTCACACACTTATCAAGATAACATGTGGAGAACACAATAATCTCAGAGTGCTGGAGTGTGAACCTGGCTATCCTTACCTTTTAAAAACAAGAAAATGGTGCTGTCTGCTTTGCTTAACATAAGGCATTTTAAACGATTTACACATTTACTTTTGATACTTCAGTACATTTAAAACCAAATACTTTTAGATTTTTACTCAAGTAGTATTTTAATGGCGGTCTTTTACTTGAGTAAAGTACACGTTTAAAGTGGCGTTTAAATAAAAAAAACAAAATTGACAATACAACATTCATAACAGTAATAAAAAAATTAAAAAAAGACATAAGAGACTAGCCTGCTGGCCTTACTGAGTCGATAGGAACATTAGCCCGAGGAGGAGGGATATCACACCTGCTATTAAGTTATCTATACTTTTATTCAAGTATGACAATTGGGTACTTTTCCCACCACTGTCAGTAACTACTTCAAAGAGTGGTGGAAAGTAGCATACATTCTCCATCTATAACCCTGCTTGGGCTCTGATATTGCCCAGCCCTTAAATAAGTATACCCTGCCCTCTTCTGGGGGTTTAGGGGAACAGCCAGTGTCCACGGATTACATCATTGTTTCTGATGATTCCATTTATAGGAAATATTAGGTCATGCTGCCTGACACCAATCACACCCTGAGCGAGAGCTGAAGTCTCCTCTGGTTGTGTGAGCCCACTGTACGTGGCTATGATACCACATTCACTGTAAGTGGCCATGATTCAGTGGATACAGAAGTAGGCCTGCAGGCCACATACATTAGACCTACATATCATTAACAGAGTAACATGGGGAACATTTAGCCACTCATACAGAAACTTGCTAATAATAATTACGATGATAATAATCATCATCATCATCATAAATAATCGTTTATTAGCGGGGAAAATAAGCGAAACTTTCAAGTGACCTTGGTTTTCGAAATTGATTTGGTTTGTTGGAATAAAATGACACCTCGGCAATGCTCAACCATAATAGACTTCATATCATCTCGTAATTTATTTCACATTCTATATCAAATTGATTGATCCGTTTCTGATACGAGCTGAAACGCCTATTCAATTCTGTCCCAGTATCACTATGCAAGTTTTGATTGCTACCCTAGCAGTGGTTCATTTTTTGGATTGACTGGCACGATGCCCACGGAACAGCACAAAAACACATTACAATCTAGGGGTTATTTTTGCCGAGCGTTCAATTGGCTCCCTGAAACTGCGCTAAACGATAAAAGCCGAATGTTTCGTAATATTAGGCGTACCAGATTAAAACGCTTAAATCAAGTCTGGTTTTAAGAATTTAGCCTAACCCCTTTTCGTCATGACCGAACGGCGTTACGTCGGATGAGCCGTATCATACGGTCAGTTTTGTACCGGGTTTATTAGGCAGAAACCCCGAATATTACTTGCTCGATAACATTCATAATAACGCGAGAGTTTGCAAGTTGCCTGACGACTGTAGTTGCAACTGTCAAAGGTAGAGTGGGGACGCGCATAACCCAACACACTACTTACTATATTACTGTACACGGCCGCGAAGATAATATCCGTATAAAAAAATACGAAATAATCCCGAGGTAAGGAACCGCAGACGGCAACCGAGGTCGAATCTTTCCGTTCCTTTTTTCCTCAGGTTCGTTTTCTTTTACTCTAACTAACTCTCTTGCAGCTATCGAAAATTACTGCACTAAACATATTTTTGTGCCTCCCTTTAGCTCCAGCCAGCGCAATGATTTGTTATACTCCTCCTTCGTATTAAAGTCGCCATTTTGCTTCACTGCCTATATAAAACCTTGTATTTAAAATATTATCTTCAAGGAGTCGGAGCCGTCTCTATCTTTCCTGCCTGCTGATTTCATATGTGTTGAGTTTCCAACGAGACGATTGAGGTTGAATATTTGCCTCGTGGTTGACATATTAATGCATGCGAGGGGGCAAGTGATGGCTGGAAAAAATGGTGAAAGTCTCTAGGATTTAAATAGAAAATTCCCTTTTTCCTCCTCCCGTTCCCTCTTCTTCATCGCCCCCTCGTCCTCTTTCCTCGGATTCAAAGAGGTGGCTAAGGACCGACCGTGACGACTGGCAGTCCGCCTGCACCTTCGCTCAAGACGGCAGGTGTGATTGCCATGTAACACCGGGAAAGGCGCAGCCAAACCGCCTGACCCTTACGTGGGTGACCCGGGCCACCCAGCGGCTTGTGCTGGGTGACTCCGACATTCCAGGTAGGTGTGGTCTAGAAACCAACGTCCCGATGATATTCATCAACAGCACTGTAAACATTGTAGCCAGTAGCGTTCAAATGCACCAATGTAGCACATTTCCATACGCAAACAGTGTTGCTACAATGTAACCATCTAGAGTGAAACAGACGCAACTCAAACTGCCGTTTTCACGCAGATATGTCACATGTATCCTACGGACCAAGAGGTGAATGTGGCAGGTTGTATTAGATGTTTGATTGACTGTGTGCCTGCGCAGCCTTCAAACATGTAAGTGTTAAATTCCCCAAAATAGCTCCACTCTTTCACTTTGCTGCTGTTATTTTAGTTAATTCCCTAGTATGCTTTAATTTTATTCCATAGTAGGCTTCTGGGTTTCCACTTTGGTTGCAGCCAGCTGTATGATGTCCCGGTTTCTAACTGTCGTGAATTGGAAAGTAGGGTATCAAATGTAGGTAATGCTACTACAGTAGCAGTATAATAGTTGCAATGTAACAGTGTTGTATAACAGTAATACAGATAACTCAGAAACTGTGTGTGTGTGGCTTCTCCCCTTTGATCAGGTGTGTGTTCACCTCAAAAGTGTGTGTTCAAGGTACACCACAAGTATGCCCGGTAGTCATAACAGTGCCTTGACCATGTGGCACTTCAATTGGGTGTAAATGTGAATATAGAATATTCTATACTGAATTAGGGCTGGGCGATAAATCAATATCAATAATTATCGAGGTACTTACTTACCTCAATAACGATATAAAAACATTTACATACATTTTTGATAATGTCGATATAGAGTAATTAGGTACAACAGTCCATTTCACCTCTGACGCAGCAGGAACGTGCGGAGAAGTGACAATATGACCGTGGAGAGGTATACGCCCACTAAAAACCACTTAGCACCTCGAGTGATGGAGTAGCCACTATTAACCACGAAAAATAAGTGATGTAGGCAAAAACAGTGGCAGTGATAGCCATGGAGAAGGAGCAGCTTCCAACTAAGAAATGATTGATAAAAAGGGTTCAACTGTTTCAGTAATTTGGAAGTGGTTTGGCTTTTTGAAGTCGGTCAAAGAGCAGAGCAATGTTCGGTGCGAAATGTGCCGTAGACAGGTGGCTACCAAGTCTGGTAATACGACAAACTTTTTCCCCATCTGAAGAAAAATCACTCTTTGGAATATACAGGAAGTTTGAGTTTGCGCCACGGTATTGATGAACGCCCCACAAGCACCAGGCAATCTAGGAATGTTCGCCCGACGCAGTCAACACTGACAGCGTTTATGCAAACATCGGAAAGACACAAACACATCACAAATGTTATTATGCATTGCGAAGGACATGCTACCAATTCGCACAGTCGAAAAGGAAGGTTTCAAGAGGCATATCAATTTAATTGGTCCCAGGTACGTGCTCCCTGGCCGCAAACTTTTCTCTCGCACCGCCTAAACTCTAGTGTTAGGGAAAAAGTTGAGGATCAGCTCAAGACAGATTTGACGTATTTTGCTACTACTACCGATCTGTGGTCTAGTCGCACGTCAGAGCCTTATATTAGCCTCACTATCCACTATATTGACAGAGTGAAATCTTCAAAATAAATGCCTTTGTTTTTTTTAGGCATTCTTGAGCCTGAAGAAGATATCAAACCTTTAACACATTATTTGATTAATATTGTGATATATATTCATTCGATAACGATAATTTTATATATATATATCGTGATAATTTATTTGGCATATCGCTCAGCCGTACTGTGAATATGGAATATAAAATATATTTTTTTAGTTTGGTTGAATTGAAAACTGTATTGCAAATCAAAAATTAACCATGGCACATCAATAAACAAAAATGAATTTGTTGTAGTGCCAACAATGTTATTGACAGGACAGTCAGTCAAGACACATTAGAAAGTGTTACAGATATCTTAGGACTATGAACTTGCATAATGTCTCTCTGGCTCTCTGGCTGTCTGGCATAGTGTATCAAACTCCTATCAAACTCTCAGCCCTGCATCTAGATGAATTTTCACCATGGCTCACGTAGTATCCTTACAGATGTGAAGGAGTAAAATATGTGGGACAACCATATACCTCCACTGCCTTGTAATACACAGGGCCCAGGGCTTCCCTGTGGTGTGTGTGTTTGCATGCATGTCTGTGTGAAAATCAGTTTCACAAGTAGACATTTTTGTGATTATCATTTTTTGTTGTTGTACGTAAACACAACACAACTCTCCGAAACCACCGACACCAAGTCAAATCAAACTTTATTTGTCACATGTGCCGAATACAACAAGTGTAGACCTTAACGAGAAATGCTCAATTACAAGCCTTGAAACAAAAGTGCAGTTCAAGAAGAGTTAAGAAAATATTTACCAAATAAACTAAAGTAAAAAAGAATAATAAAAAGTAGCACAATAACATAACAATAACAAGGCTATGTACAGGGAGTACCAGTACCAAGTCAGTGTGGAGGCTATATACAGGGAGTACCAAGTCAGTGTGGAGGCTATATACAGGAAGTACCAAGTCAGTGTGGAGGCTATATACAGGGGGTACCAGTACCAAGTCAGTGTGGAGGCTATATACAGGGAGTACCAGTACCATGTCAGTGTGGAGGCTATATACAGGGAGTACCAGTACCATGTCAGTGTGGAGGCTATATACAGGGGGTACCAGTACCAAGTCAGTGTGGAGGCTATATACAGGGAGTACCAAGTCAGTGTGGAGGCTATATACAGGGAGTACCAAGTCAGTGTGGAGGCTATATACAGGGAGTACCAGTACCATGTCAGTGTGGAGGCTATATACAGGGAGTACCAGTACCATGTCAGTGTGGAGGCTATATACAGGGAGTACCAGTACCATGTCAGTGTGGAGGCTATATACAGGGGGTACCAGTACCATGTCAGTGTGGAGGCTATATACAGGGGGTACCAGTACCAAGTCAGTGTGGAGGCTATATACAGGGAGTACCAAGTCAGTGTGGAGGCTATATACAGGAAGTACCAAGTCAGTGTGGAGGCTATATACAGGGGGTACCAGTACCAAGTCAGTGTGGAGGCTATATACAGGGAGTACCAGTACCAAGTCAGTGTGGAGGCTATATACAGGGAGTACCAGTACCATGTCAGTGTGGAGGCTATATACAGGGAGTACCAGTACCAAGTCAGTGTGGAGGCTATATACAGGGAGTACCAAGTCAGTGTGGAGGCTATATACAGGGAGTACCAAGTCAGTGTGGAGGCTATATACAGGGAGTACCAAGTCAGTGTGGAGGCTATATACAGGGAGTACCAAGTCAGTGTGGAGGCTATATACAGGGAGTACCAAGTCAGTGTGGAGGCTATATACAGGGAGTACCAGTACCATGTCAGTGTGGAGGCTATATACAGGGAGTACCAGTACCATGTCAGTGTGGAGGCTATATACAGGGAGTACCAGTACCATGTCAGTGTGGAGGCTATATACAGGGAGTACCAGTACCATGTCAGTGTGGAGGCTATATACAGGGAGTACCAGTACCAAGTCAGTGTGGAGGCTATATACAGGGGGTACCAGTACCAAGTCAGTGTGGAGGCTATATACAGGAAGTACCAGTACCATGTCAGTGTGGAGGCTATATACAGGGAGTACCAAGTCAGTGTGGAGGCTATATACAGGGAGTACCAAGTCAGTGTGGAGGCTATATACAGGGAGTACCAAGTCAGTGTGGAGGCTATATACAGGAAGTACCAAGTCAGTGTGGAGGCTATATACAGGGAGTACCAGTACCATGTCAGTGTGGAGGCTATATACAGGTGGTACCATGTCAGTGTGGAGGCTATATACAGGGAGTACCAAGTCAGTGTGGAGGCTATATACAGGAAGTACCAAGTCAGTGTGGAGGCTTTATACAGGGAGTACCAAGTCAGTGTGGAGGCTATATACAGGAAGTACCAAGTCAGTGTGGAGGCTATATACAGGGAGTACCAGTACCATGTCAGTGTGGAGGCTATATACAGGGAGTACCAAGTCAGTGTGGAGGCTATATACAGGGAGTACCAGTACCAAGTCAGTGTGGAGGCTATATACAGGGAGTACCAGTACCAAGTCAGTGTGGAGGCTATATACAGGGAGTACCAGTACCAAGTCAGTGTGGAGGCTATATACAGGAAGTACCAAGTCAGTGTGGAGGCTATATACAGGGAGTACCAGTACCAAGTCAGTGTGGAGGCTATATACAGGTGGTACCAGTACCAAGTCAGTGTGGATGCTTTTTACAGGGGGTACCAGTACCAAGTCAGTGTGCGGGGGTACAGGTTGAGGTAATTTGTACATATAGGTAGGGGTGAAGTGACTATGCATAGATAATAAACAGCGAGTAGGAGCAGTGTACAAACAAATGGGGGGAGGGGGTCAAGCAGTCTTACGGCTTGGGGTTAGAAGCTGATAAGTATCCTTTTGGTCCTAGACTTGGCACTCCGGTACCACCATACAAGGTTAAATTAAAGGATTGTTACCTGAGCCACCACATGAATGACCCATTCACCTAATGACTGTAGTTATTCATTAGGTGAGTGACATGAATATATGCGTACTGCGCTGAGAAAGCAATCCATTTTACTCAGCATAATTAGTCACTGTCAGAAACAGTGGCGGTCGGTGCTTATTTCTATTACAGCATATTGGATGACTTTAGTTCATATTCCATTCACCCAGCTCAATGTAACATCGATAGGCATAGGCTACTACTTGATACTCTAATTTCCCCTATACCCATCATGAGGTTGCTACAACCTAGCCTACAAATGAAAGTTTACAGCGTAGGTGCACAGGTCAAGAGACAAATTGCAGTAATCCAGGTGACAAACTGACACATTCAAACCTGCCTGCATCTAGCTGATCTTTGGCCGGTTACACCAGTCGGGCGTACAGACGTTGGTCTTAAATGCTAGGTCGGGCATAGCTACGTCCGTCTTTGGGATCAGAATTTACACCTGTTGCACCAACCAAAAATAAGACGAGTCCTAGCTAAGTCTGGCGTTGGCAATGCACGTTCATGAGATTTGATGCTTCACAGTTATGGTTTCTAGGCAGCGGCCATTACTAGGCTGTTACCATCCTCGTGGCAGTTCTAAACATTGCGAGGCATGTCGATTCGCCCATCACTTAGCAAAGCCTACCACGATGTATGCACGTTTTCTTAACCACAACTAGATGGATCGATCAATATTTACTGTGGGAGTGAATATCACTGAATGACAAAAATATTGGAATAAAGTAAGCTAATGCCATTGAAGGCATTTATCATATTGTTGCTTTACTGAAACTTACATCCAACCGTTTTAAATACTTTAAGCTTTATACTTTAGCCATGTCAACCATCATTTCATGATTGGGACAGCATTTTCGCACTGCTTTGAGACAAGCATGGGGACTCGTCAATGAGAATGGGAGCCTGCTCGGCCCTCCTTTTCCTTTAGTCCACAATCATTTCTTTTGTCTCGATCACGTTGAGGGAGAGGTTGTTGTCCTGGCACCACACGGCGAGGTCTCTGACCTCCTCACTATTAGCTGTCTCATCGTTGTCGGTGATTACGCCTACTACTGTTGTGTCGTCGGCAAACTTAATGATGGCCATGCAGTCATGATACCAACATAGTTGTGACGAGGGCACGACAATGCCTCTTCCCCCTCAGGAGGCTGAAAAGATTTGGCATGGGCCCTCAGATCCTCAAAAGTTATACAGCTGCACCATCGAGAGCATCCTGACGGGTTGCGTCACTGTCTGTTATGGCGACTGCTCGGCCTCTGACCGCAAGGCACTATAGAGGGTAGTGCGTACGGCCCAGTAAATCACTGGGGCCAAGCTTCCTGCCATCCAGGACCTCTATACCAGGCGGTGTCAGAGGAAAGCCCTAAAAATGATCAAAGGCTCCAGCCACCCAAGTCACAGACTGTTCTCTCTTCTACCTCACAAGCAAGTCTGGAACCAACAGGACCCTGAACAACTTCTACTCCGAAGCCATAAGACTGCTAAATAGTTAGCTGTAATGGTCCTTTTTTGACTCATCACATGCTGCTGCTACTGTTTATTATCTATCATGTTGCCTAGTCACTTTATTTAATTTTTTACTTTTTTCTACATTGTAGAATAATAGTGAAGACATCAAAACTATGAAATAACACATATGGAATCATGTAGTAACCAAAAAAGTGCTCAACAAATCAAAATATATTTTAGATTCTTCAAAGTAGCCACCCTTTGCCTTGAACAGCTTTGCACACACTTGGCATTCTCTCAACCAGCTTCATGAGATAGTCACCTGGAATGCATTTCAATTAACAGGTGTGCCTTGTTAAAAGTAGAATTCCTTTCCTTTTATTATATATATATATTTTAAATGTAACCTTTTTAACTAGGCAAGTCAGTTAAGAACACATTCTTATTTACAATGACGGCCTACCCCGGCCAAATGCTGGGCCAATTGTGCGCCGCCATATGGGACTCGCATTCACGGCCGGATGTGATTCAGACTTCTAAATGCGTTTGAGCCAATCAGTTTTGTTGTTATAAGGTAGTTGTGGGAAACATAACATAGCCCTATTTGATAAAAGATGAAGTCCATATTATGGCAAGTACAGCTCAAATATGCAATGAGAAACGACAGTCCATTACTTTAAGACATGAAGGTCAGTCAATCTGGAAAATGTCAACAATTTTGAAAGTTCCTTCAAGTGCAGTTGCAAAAACCAGCAAGCTCTATGATTAAACTGGCTCTTATGAGGACCACCACAGGAAAGGAAGACCCATAGTTACCTCTGCTGTAGAGGATACGTTCATTAGATTTACAAGCCTCAGAAATTGCAGCCCAAATAAATGCTTCACAGAGTTCAAGTAACAGACATCTCAACATCAACTGTTCAGAGGAGACTGTGTGAATCAGACCTTCATGGTCGAATTGGTGCAAAGAAACCACTACTAAAGGACACCAATAATAAGAAGAGACTTGCTTGTGCCCAGCAACACAAGCAATGGACATTAGACTGGTGGAAATCCAAATTGGTAGAGTCCAAATTGGAGATTTTTGGTTCCAACCTCTGTCTTTCTGAGACACAGAGCAGGTGAACAGATGATCTCTGCATGTGCAGTTCCTACCCTGTGAAGCATGGAGGAGGAGGTGTGATTGTGTGGGGGTGCTTTGCTGGTGACACTGTCTGTGATTTATTTAGAATTCAAGGCACACTTAACCAGCATGGCTACCACAGAATTCTGCAGTGATATGCCATCCCATCTGGATTGCGTTTAGTGGGACTATAATTTGTTTTTCAACAGAACAATGACCCAACTTTACTGGTGACACTGTCTGTCATTTACTTAGAATTCAAGGCACACTTAACCAGCATGGCTACCACAGCATTCTGCAGCGATATGCCGACCCATCTGGTTTGCGCTTAGTGAGAGTAAAATGTGTTTTTCAACAAGACAATGACCCAAAACACACTTTTAGGCTGTGCATGGTCTATTTGACCAAGGAGAGTGATGGAGTGGTGCATCAGATGACCTGGCCTCCACAATCACCCGACCCAATTGAGACTTTTTTCACCTTTTTTTAACTAGGTAGGCTAGTTGAGAACAAGTTCTCATTTACAACTGCGACCTGGCCAGGATAAAGCAAAGCAGTGCGACACAAACAACAACATAGAGTTACACATGGAATAAACATGCGTACAGTCAATAACACAATAGAAAATAGAAAGTATATATACAGTGTGTGCAAATGGCGTGAGAAGGTAAGGCAATAAATAGGCCGTAGTAGCAAAGTAATTCAATTTAGCAAATTAACACCTGAGTGATAGATGTGCAGATGATAATGTGCAAGTAGAAATACTGGTGTTAAAAAGAACAGAAAAGTAAATAAAAACTATATGGGGATGAGGTATGTAGATTGGATGGGCTATTTACAGATGGGCTATGTACAGCTGCATTGATCAGTTAGCTGCTCAGATAGCTGATGTTTTAAGTTATTGAGGGAAATATAAGTCTCCAGCTTCAGCGATTTTTGCAATTTGTTCTAGTCATTGGCAGCAGAGAACGGGAAGGAAAGGCGGCCAAAGGAGGTGTTGGCTTTGGGGATGACCAGTGAGATAAACCTGCTGGCGCGCGTGCTACGGGTGGGTGTTATCGTGACCAGTGAGCTGAGATAAGGTGGAGCTTTACCTAGCATAGACTTATAGATGACCTTGAGCCAGTGGGTCTGACGACGAATAGGTAGAGAGGGCAAGCCGACTAGAGCATACAGGTCGCAGTGGTGGGTGGTATATGGGGCTTTGGTGATAAAACAAATGCCACTGTGATAGACAGCATCCAGTTTGCTGAGTAGAGTGTTGAAGGCTATTTTGTAAATGACATCGTCAAGGATCGGTAGGATAGTCAGTTTTACGAGGGTATGTTTGGCGGCATGAGTGAAGGAGGCTTTGTTGCGAAATAGGAATCCAATTCTAGATTTAATTTAGGATTGGTGATGTTTAATATGAGTCTGGAAGGAGAGTTTACAGTCTAGCTAGACACCTAGGTATTTGTAGTTTTCCACATATTCTAAGTCAGAACCGTCCAGAATAGTAATGCTAGTCGGGTGAGCGGGTGCGGGCAGCAAACGGTTGAAAAGCATGCATTTAGTTTTACTAGCGTTTTAAGAGCAGTTGGAGGCCAAGGAAGGAGTGTTGAATGGCATTGAAGCTCGTTTAAAGGTTTCTTAACACAGTGTCTAAAGAAGGACCAGATGTATACAGAATGGTGTCGTCTGCATAGAGGTGGATCAGGGAATCACCCACAGCAAGAGCGACATCGTTGATATATACAGAGAAAAGAGTCTGCCCGAGAATTGAACCCTGTGGTAACCCCAGAGACTGTCAGAGGTCTGGACAACAGGCCCTCCGATTTGACACACTGAACTCTATCAGAGAAGTAGTTGGTGAACCAGGCGAGGCAGTCATTTGAGAAACCAAGGCTGTTGAGTCTGCCGATAAGAATGTGGTGATTGACAGAGTCGAAAGCCTTGGCCAGGTCGATGATGACGGCTGCTCAGTAGTGTCTTTTATCGATGGCGGTTATGATATCGTTTAGGACCTTGAGCGTGGCTGAGGTGCACCCGTGACCAGCTCGGAAACCGGATTGCACAGCGGAGAAGGTACGGCGGGATTCGAAATGGTCAGTGATCTGTTTTAACTTGGCTCTCGAAGACTTTAGAAAGGCAAGGCAGGATGGATATAGGTCTATAACAGTTTGGGTCTAGAGTGTCACCCCCTTTGAAGAGGGGGGTGACTGCGGAAGCTTTCCAATCTTTAGGGATCTCGGACGAAACGAAAGAGAGGTTGAACAGACTCGTAATAGGAGTTGCAACAATGGAGGTGGATAATTTTAGAAAGAGATGGTCCAGGTTGTCTAGCCCAGCTGATTTGTAAGGGTCCAGGTTTTGCAGCTCTTTCAGAACATCTGCTATCTGGATTTGGGTGAAGGAGAAGCTTGGGAGGCTTGGGCAAGTAGTTGCAGGGGGTGCGGAGCTGTTGGCCGGGGTTGGGGTAGCCAGGAGGAAACTATAGCCAGCCGTAGAGAAATGCTTATTGAAATCCTCGATTATCGTGGATTTATTGGTGGTGACAGTGTTACCTAGCCTCAGTGCAGTGGGTAGCTGGGAGGAAGTGCTCTTATTCTCCATGGAATTTAGTGTCCCAAAACTTTTTGGAGTTAGAGCAACAGTATGCAAATTTCTGTTTGATAAAGCTAGCCTTTGCTTTCCTGACTGACTGCGTGTATTGTTTCCTGACTTCCCTGAAAAGTTGCATATCGCGGGGACTTTTCGATGCTAGTGCAGTCCGCCACAGGATGTTTTTTGTGCTGGTCGAGGGCAGTCAGGTATGGAGTGAACCAGGGGCTATATCCGTTCTTAGTTCTACATTTTTTGAAAGGGGCATGCTGCTGATTTTAAGATGGTGAGGAAATTACTTTTAAAGAATGACCAGGCATCCTCGACTGACGGGATGAGGTCAATATCCTTCCAGGATACCCGGGCCTGGTCGATTAGAAAGGCCTGCTCGCAGAAGTGTTTTTGGGAGCGTTTGACAGTGATGAGGGGTGGTCGTTTGACCATGGAACCATAGTGGATGCAGGCAATGAGGCACTGATCACTGAGATCCTGATTGAAAACAGCAGAGGTGTATTTGGAGGGCAAGTTGGTCAGGATAATATCTATGAGGGTGCCCATGTTTACGGATTTAGGGTTGTACCTGGTGGATTTGTTGATAATTTGTGTGAGATTGAGGGCATCTAGCTTAGATTGTAGGACTGCCGGGGTGTTAAGCATATCCAAGTTTAGGTCACCTAACAGAACGAACTCTGAAGATGGATGAGGGGCAAACAATTCACATATGGTGTCCAGGGCACAGCTGGGAGCGGAGGGGTTTGAGATGAGTTGGACTGCAGAGTGAAGGAAGCAGCCAACAAGTGCTCAGCATATGTGGGAACTCCTTCAAGACTGTTGGAAAGCATTCCTCATGAAGCTGGTTAAGAGAATCTCTAGGGTGTGCAAAGCTGTCATCTAGGCAAAGGGTGGCTACTTTGAAGAATCTCAAATATAAAATATATTGTTTAACACTTTTTTTGGTTAGTACATGACTCCATATGTGTTCTTTCATAGTCTTGATGTCTTCTATTAATCTATAATGTATAAAATAGTAAAAAATAAAGAAAAACCCTGGAATGAGTAGGTGTGTCTGAATTTAACTGATACTGTACATACATTGCCTGGACAACATGTTGTTGTGTTAAAGCCTGAATTCAAAGTGGATTACACAGTTTTCGCATCTCACCCTTCTACACACAATACCCCATAGAGACAAAGTGAAAACTTGTTTTTAGAAATTTTACAGAAATATCTAAATTACGTAAGGTAAGTATTCACACCCCTGAGTCAATTCTTTGTAGAATTACCTTTGGCTGCGATTACAGCTTTGAGTCGTCTTGGGTATGTCTGTATCAGCTTTGCACGTCCCATTTTTCATTTCAGCTTCTCTCAAGCTGTTAAGTTAGATGTGGACTCCAATCAAGTTGTAGTGACATCTCAAGGACTATCAAAGGAAATTGGATGCACCTGAGCTCAATTTGGATTGTCATAGCAAAGGGGTGTGACAAATACAATTTGATTTTACCTCTGATTACAGTTCACTTTCTTAGCAGCCTCCTACAGCATCATCACTCTACTCATTATATAATTCCTTCTCGCATTTACTGTGACCAGGCGCAAAGATCTCTCCAAGCCAAACCTTCAATACCATAGCCGATAACCTTTGCACAGCCTACATTGTTGTCAACATATTAAGGTTATAGTCAACAAACTAGAACTAACACGGGAGTAAACCCAAGATCAAATGAATGTGTACAATGACAGTACAGTGTACAGCAAGCAGTTTAGCAGTTACACCGGCGGGCCTCGGTGGTTTTCAATTAATAAAACCGGCGCTTATCTAGACTTGGAAGAGTTGCAGTGTTGGATAGCCTTAGCCAGCTAGCTAACATAAATAGCATTCATCTCTGTTTAAATCAGGTTGTTGAGTAGGCTAAATTGGCTGCATTAGCATTCAATTACTTAGCTAAGACAATAATTACAAGAATACAATTAATTATAGCTAGCGCTCCATCTCTCTGCAGCTTCTCCTTCATTTTTGAAGAAATGAATTTGTTCAAAACTGTTAAACTATTGTCTTTCTCTCTCTTTGAGTCAACTACTCACCACACTTTATGCACTGCAGTGCTAGCTAGCTGTAGTTTATGCTTTTAGTAATATATTTATTTCTTTGATCATTTGATTGGATGGACAACATGTCAGCTCATACTGCAAGAGCTCTGATAGGTTGGAGGACATCCTCAGGAAGTTGTCATAATTACTGTGTAAGTATATGGAAGGGGTTGAGAACCATGAGCCTCCTAGGTTTTGTAATGAAGTCGATGTACGCAGAGAAGGACGGAAAATAGCTGTCCTCTGGCTACGGAGCTTTCCAAGAGGGTGCTGTTGATGCTGCTGTAGATCTTCATTGCAAAACTTTGTGTTTTAATCAGTTACTTGGTGGCGTGAATATATTTAGTATAGTTCTTTCTAAAAAGGATAACTTTTTCAATGTTTCCCTATTTTAATTGGTATGAAATTCACTTAGTCAATTCACTTTATTGCCAGCAATATACCACCCTGCATCTGAAGCTAAGCAGGGTTGGTGTTGGTCAGTCCCTGGATGGGAGACCAGAGGGTGTTGGAAAGCCAGTAGGAGGCACTCTTTCCTCTTGTATAAACAAAATATCCCAAGGCCCCAGGGCACTTATTGGGAGACATTGCCCTGTGTAGGGTGCAGTCTTTCGGATGGATGTTAAACAGGTGTCCTGACTCTCTGTGGTCACTCAAGATCCCATGGCCCATCGTAAGAGTAGTAGTGTTAACCCTGGTGTCCGAGCTAAATTCCCAATCTGGCCTTCATGCCACCTAATCATCTCCAATTTACAGTTGGCTCATTAATCTCCTCTCCCCTGTAACTATTCCCCAGGTCATTGCTGTAAATGAGAATGTGTTCTCTCAGTCAACTTACCAGGTAAAATAAAAAATAAATTAAATAGTAGGATGATCCTCCACTGGTCAGCAATATTTCATCAGCCATTAACCAGTGTGCTTTGGAGTGATGATGGCCAGAATCAACATGATATACTGTACGTCATCTGGCTCTGAAGATCTTCCCTCAGAGACCAGGACGTTCCCCAAACTATTTAATAAAATATCATATTGCATTCCGTCTTTGTTGTTCATTTGGTTAAGCCTGTACTTGATTCATCTGACTACATGGACCAGGCATGAAGTCTACACTCCAGCCCACTAAACTTAATGGTCTCTAAATAGAATTAAAAATGCATTAAGAAGCTATAGGTAGTGGAATGATGAGGTATTCCAGCATAATATATTGATGCAATTCTTGATTTCAGCCCATGCTCGGACTTCTCGTCAACGCAATGCTAACTTATTATTGTAAAGTGCTTAGAAATCAAAATGTGTCTATTACTGCTAGTTTTCTCTCTCTCTCCATGATGGTCCATTGGCTCTGTACTACTGTACTCCACTTTTCTCTAAGTGGCTTACCATGGAGTTCAGTTCATATGTATCTCAAATTATTGATTTTTAAATGAAACATGGAAGGTCATGCTCTCATTTTACCTTAGGATGATGGCTTTGCCTCCATCTGGATAGCTTAAATACCACTTCCAGGGCTGGAAAAGTCATTTTACTCGATGTTGAGAGAGAATTGCAGAAAAATGATTTTAGCAAGGAAAATAATTGATGTTGATTTCGATGTTTTTTTTCGGTTTAGTGTGTGTCTAATATTGACCCGTTTGTAAATTAGACTACCAAAGTTCCTGAAACTTCATATCATAGTTATGACACGGTGATCACAGATTAGTACAACTAGTCAACCGTAGACGACCATGGATGTGTCTCACAGAAACATAATTTACATAACTATATATTAATCTCCCTCTCCTGTCCCCAAGCATGGAGACCCCCAGTGTCCCCCGGCTGGCGAAGCTGTCATCAAGGGGTCGTCCTCCAAAACAGGCCCACCCCCAGGAGACTGGCAGGACCACAGCCGCAGCCCCTGAGAACAACAAACACAGTAAGTGACCTCTGATCACAACCATGCACAGTCACTGTACTGTGTATGTGCTTTGATTCAGCGCAGCTCTCATGAGAGCGGTTGGATGGGAGAAGGGCGTTCATTGACAGGCCCGAGTTGGGCGGTAAAAAGGGCTGAGTTGACAGGAAAAAAAGGAGGAACGTGGAACATACTATGAGTAAATATGGAGTGGGGGATTGAACAAGCCTTCTGGGACATCTGATGGAGGATAAGAAGGTGCACAAAGAAAAAACAGGAGAAAAGAGGAACATGTTTTTAGTGAATATGGAATAGAGGATCTCACAGAACATTTGGAAGGGCTATAGAAAGAAATTGAACGTGAGGATGAAGTACCTGCGGTGAGCACCGACGAGTTCAAGCCTTGTCCTGGTGATGACACGGATGATTCTGGTCCAGTGGGAGTGAGATTTGTGGAGAGAATGGATCCTTGTATTCTGGCTGATCCGTATGTGGTGTCAGGTTTGGTGGAGAAGAGATTGGGAACTGTTGAGTTGGTGGAAGTAACTCGGGAAGTGAACTTGTGAGGATTTATTGTGTTTCTTCTGTCCAGAGGGAGAGGGCGCGCTGTACCACACGACTAGGGACAAGAACTGTGAATTGCTCTCCGGCGCAGGGCGTTGTTGAAACGAGTGGTAACGGGGGTGTCTAAGTGTTGAGGAGGATCAGCGGAAATGTAAGATTCCTGGTGTCAGTGCAGCCCGCCGTTTGGTGCGACGCAGACCCAGTGGTGAGCGTGGTGAAACGGAGAAGACATTGTCTGTCTTGCTGATGTTTTGATGCAGAGTCTTTGCCCGACGAGGTCAAGTTAGGATCTGTCAGTTATCCCTTGAGAGATTTTGTTCCCGAAAATACTACTGTGTTTTAGGTGCCAAGCTTATGGTCATGTTCCAGGAGTGTGTAGGAGGAGGATTCTTAGATGTGAGAAGTGTGCAGGAGGGCATGAGACAAAGAATGATGTAGTATCTGTGGAGATAGTTGTGTGTGTTAGATGTGGGGTTACCCATGTGGCTGGAGATCGGAGATGTCTGGTGAGAGAAAGGCAGGTTGAGGTTGCCAGGGTCAGAGTAGTATAGAAAGTGTTGTATGCTGAAGAGAGTGGTAGAGGAAGATGGGTACAGGGTGAGGGATCCTGAGAGGATTTCTGTGAGTGGCAGAGACCAATAGAGAGTGATGGGAATAATATGTGACCGTCCGGCTCCATTCGGTCTTATTTAGCAAAATTTGATTTTTTATTTTATTTTTTACATTGGATAAAAGTAGAGACTCTGAGCTACAAAATTGTATATCATACACTACAGGGAAAGTAATTTTGCTTTGAAAGTTGATAAACTTGTAAACTCACTTTTGAGAAAATGGCCTTTAAATCTTTTGGTACTACAACTGGAGAGCCCTTCTTTGTCTATACCCATTCAGCATCATTCGCACCCTCTTAAGCTTCAGCCTCACCCATCCTCTTTAAGGGTTGATCCGAGCGTTCTGTACTAACAGAAGTCAAGCACCCAAGCTAACCTGCTAACATTGGCTAGCTTGCTAGCTACTTCCAGACACATAATGAGAGAACACCCCACTCTGACCATTTTACTCACCCTAGCAGAGCTGGTTAGGCTGTTTTCATGTTATCCAGACGGTTGGGGACTGTAACTGTGCTGCTTGCAAGAATGTAATTACGCTTTTTTTGACGACGTTTACTAACATCGGCCATATTCAATGGATTACATTTTACATTACATTTAGCAGACGCTCTTATCCAGAGCGACTTACAAATTGGTGCATTCACCTTATGATATCCAGTGGAACAACCACTTAACAATAGTGCATCTAACTCTTTTAAGGGGGGGGGGGGGGGGTTAGAGGGAATTACTTTATCTTATCCTAGGTATTCCTAAAAGAGGTGGGGTTTCAGGTGTCTCCGGAAGGTGGTGATTGACTCCGCTGACCTGGCGTCGTGAGGGAGTTTGTTCCACCATTGGGGTGCCAGAGCAGCGAACAGTTTTGACTGGGCTGAGCGGGAACTGTACTTCCTCAGAGGTAGGGAGGCGAGCAGGCCAGAGGTGGATGAACGCAGTGGCCTTGTTTGGGTGTAGGGCCTGATCAGAGCCTGAAGGTACGGAGGTGCCGTTCCCCTCACAGCTCCGTAGGCAAGCACCATGGTCTTGTAGCGGATGCGAGTTTCAACTGGAAGCCAGTGGAGAGAGCGGAGGAGCGGGGTGACGTGAGAGAACTTGGGAAAGTTGAACACCAGACGGGCTGCGGCGTTCTGGATGAGTTGTAGGGGTTTAATGGCACAGGCAGGGAGCCCAGCCAACAGCGAGTTGCAGTAATCCAGACGGGAGATGACAAGTGCCTGGATTAGGACCTGCGCCGCTTCCTGCGTGAGGCAGGGTCGTACTCTGCGAATGTTGTAGAGCAGGGGTGTCAAACTCATTCCACGGAGGGCCTAGTGTCTGCAGGTTTTTGGTTTTTCCTTTCAATAAAGCCCTAGACAACCAGGTGTGGGGAGTTCCTAACTAATTAGTGATGTTAATTCATCAATCAAGTATAAGGGAGGAGCGAAAACCCGCAGACACTTGGCCCCCCGTGGAATGAGTTTGACACCTGTGTTGTAGAGCATGAACCTACAGGAACGGGTCACCGCCTTGATGTTAGTTGAGAACGACAGGGTGTTGTCCAGGATCACGCCAAGGTTCTTAGCACTCTGGGAGGAGGACACAATGGAGTTGTCAACCGTGATGGCGAGATCATGGAACGGGCAGTCCTTCCCCGGGAGGAAGAGCAGCTCCGTCTTGCCGAGGTTCAGCTTGAGGTGGTGATCCGTCATCCACACTGATATGTCTGCCAGACATGCAGAGATGCGATTCACCACCTGGTTATCAGAGGGGGGAAAGGAGAAGATTAATTGTGTGTCGTCTGCATAGCAATGATAGGAGAGACCATGTGAGGATATGACAGAGCCAAGTGACTTGGTGTATAGCGAGAATAGGAGAGGGCCTAGAACAGAGCCCTGGGGGACACCAGTGGTGAGAGCACGTGGTGCGGAGACAGATTCTCGCCACGCCACCTGGTAGGAGCGACCTGTCAGGTAGGACGCAATCCAAGTGTGGGCCGCGCCGGAGATGCCCAGCTCGGAGAGGGTGGAGAGGAGGATCTGATGGTTCACAGTATCAAAGGCAGCCGATAGGTCTAGAAGGATGAGAGCAGAGGAGAGAGAGTTAGCTTTAGCAGTGCGGAGCGCCTCCGTGACACAGAGAAGAGCAGTCTCAGTTGAATGACTAGTCTTGAAACCTGACTGATTTGGATCAAGAAGGTCATTCTGAGAGAGATAGCAGGAGAGCTGGCCAAGGACGGCACGTTCAAGAGTTTTGGAGAGAAAAGAAAGAAGGGATACTGGTCAATGGATGTTGAGCGTTTGTAAATTCATCAGTTATTCTGCACTATGGTACACTCAGACGAGGGCTCTGAAATTGGCGTAGATGGTCAGACTGAATTTACGAGTGCACCCGAAATAGTTACTTGCATAGTGGAGTCTTGTTAAGACATGTAGCTAACTGGCTAGGTAAACAATGAACCATAATCCCAACTCATGACGTTACTACCCTGCATGAATCTGCAGGTAGCTAACCAACGAGGTTCAATGTTAGCTTGCTAACATTAGGCTATGGCTAGCTAAGCAAATGGCTCTGAGATACGAATAATAAGGTCATACATGTAACATTAGCTAATGTTAGCTAGCTAGATAGGTAAACGATGAACCATAATCCCAACTCATGACATTACTACCCTGCATTAATCTGCATGTAGCTAACCAACTAGGTTCAACGTTAGCTAGCTAACATTAGGCTATAGCTAGCTAAGCAAATGGCTCTGAGATACAAATAATAAGATGCATGTAAAATTAGCTAGCGAGCCAGGCAGCTAACGTTAGCTAGCCAGCTAGGTAAACAATGAACCATAATCACAACTCATGACGTTACTACCCTGCATGAATCTGCAGGTAGATAACCAACCAGGTTCAATGTTAGCTAGCTAACATTAGGCTATAGCTAACCAAGCAAATAGCTCTGAGATATGAAAAATAAGATACATGAAGCGTTAGCTAGCGAGCCAGCCAGCTAAAGTTAGCTAGCTTGATAAACAATGAACCATAATCCCATCTCATGACGTTACTACCCTGCATGAATCTGCAGATAGCTAACCAACCAGGTTCAATGTTAGCTAGCATTAGACTATAGCTAGCCATGCAAATGGCTCTTCCTGTTAAAATTAGGAATGTGTAATATCTAAAAATGTAGCTAGCTAGACTATCTTAACCGTATAGATAATTCATGGATCAGCGCACCTGTCGGGATGCCATATTTGCCCTTTTTGTTTGAAGATGTAATCCGAAGACAGGTGTTCTCCTTATCTATCATATTCGAATTCCACTGATTTCAAAACTCGGTCCTCGGTCGTCCAGAAACACTTATGCAGTTTTAATACATTATACTTTTTTTTTTAAAGTCGTGTTAGACTGGATTACCTAGACATACTGACCAGCTCAAATAGACAGAAGCAGGCTATATGGCAGACCAATCCAAACGCATCTCTCGGCATGTCCAGCCCACTCATTATCTCAGCCAATCATGGCTAGTGGGAAGGTTGGTGGCTTTTTTCTGTGGCTAAACCAACTAGGCTCGTAATTTAACGATTGTATTCGTATTTACAGATGGCATACAAGTTTGTTATTAAGGCACATGAAAGTTTATGTTTGAGAAGGCATTTCTGCCCAAAAAAACGCAATTTGATAAAAGTTTACGTTCAAACGGTTCTCCTGTGAAGTAGTGACCCGCAACTTACATCTAGGTTCCTGAAAAGGGCCACATATGTGCTGCAGTAAGGTGGGTTTCTTAGCATTCATAGCCTTGGTTGTCAACTGTACTGCGGAAATGGAACGTAAGTCACAGAACATAGAGGTTGTGGTGGCAGCCGCAGAGAAGTACTTGGGATTGCGAGGTTTTACTGCAGAAGAGTTGCAGGGGGTGTTGACTGGTAGAGTTGTGTCCTCCCAGACTGTTGGCCTGGAGTAGGATTAGTGAGGGTTAAATGGCGGAATGGGGTGGTGTTTTTGTTTGTTAGGACTAATAGTTGGCAGGGTAATTTTCCTTCTTCCCAATTTTGTGCTATCGTATCACAAAGTATAATGGGTTGTACTGTAGGTGGCGGCAATTCACCAATAAGTGTAGTCTGCCATTAAACCTTAAAGAAGACAGTTCTCATGTGAAAGGGTCCTGCTCAGGATGTACAGTTTCATGTTGTTACCCCCCCCCCCCCCCCATTATACATATTGTTGATTTGAATGTGTTCGGATATGTTATATAGCTAGTTATTTAGAAGTGCTAATACATTTATACAGTTGTTGACCACAAGTGAAGTCACAACATTTTTGTTCACGTGGGTCCTATTTGGATATTCTATCAGTCAGTAACCTATCCAAACATACCAACAAAACTGTCATAGCTAGCAATAATTGACTTCAGTAAAAAATTCAAGCCGTTTGGATAGTGAGCAAGTCTGGATGGGAGTAGACTGTGGAATCTAATAAATCAGAAGATCATGATGACCGCTAATACAATAAGACATACTTGGAAAACCAGGCCTTCTCTAATCTGAACCAGTTGATTGGTTGCTACAACACAGTGTCTCAGGCCAGACCAATGAGAGTCCACCAGGTTTAGCCTCCTACACGTCCTAGGAACATTTCATTTCTGGGTTAGTAATATTTAGCTATGTAACGTTACTGTGGATGTGAACGTTTTAACCGTTGTGTGTGTGTGTGTGTGTGAGCATGCTCCTCATTATGTCTGACTGCTGTTTGCCATAGTGAGAGGTCTAATTTTGCAGGACAGATTTTACAATTGAAGAAAGAAAAGGGAAAAATTGTTTCCCTGTGTATATGTGTGTGTGTTGTTAACTTCAGCCAAAGCATTACTAAAAAAATGGAAAGCATGACAATAAAGTAGTGTATGGTCTTGGGTAGTATGCACTTACGTTAGTGTTAGTGATGGCATGGAAGCAGGGCATTTAGTGGGGAGTGTGTGTGTGCGTTCGTGTTGCGTGTTTTTTCAGGCTTGGGCGATATACCGTATACTGGGGGGGGGCAGCATTCTTTTAACTATAAGTTAAGTACAACTATAAGTTTTCTAAAATGTGTCAAATGATATCAGCTCAGGGCTCCCGCTATGCATTTGGTTTGCTAACTTGCTAGCTAAGTGTCTAGATGTCAAGATCAAGCTTCTTGGCTTACAACAGAGACATTCAATCCTCTCCTGGATCAAGATCCCTGTTGTCTAAGTTGTTTGTGCGCCCCTTGTGTGCACATTGGGTTATACGTTTGGTAATGACGGCGTGTGTGTCATGAGAATGAGGCTGTATGTCCTTACCCCCTCCTCCCTGGAAATATAATGTATACTAAAATGAGCAGTGAATACAAATGATGGTTATGAAACTCAGCAAAAAAAGAAACGTCCCTTTTTCAGGACCCTGACTTTCAAAGATCATTTGTAAAAATCCAAATAACTTCACAGATCTTCATTGTAAAGGGCTTAAACACTGTTTCCCATGTTTGTTCATTGAACCATAAAAAATTAATGAACATGCACCTGTGGAACGGTTGTTAAGACACTAACAGCTTACTAACAGACACTAACAGCGAGCAATTAAGGTCACAGTTATGAAAATTTAGGACACTATAGAGGCCTTTCTACTGACTCTGAAAAACACCAAAAGAAAGATGCCCAGGGTGAACATGCCTTAGGCATGCTGCAAGGAGGCATGAGGACTGCAAATGTGGCCAGGGCAATAAATTGCAATGTTGGTACTGTGAGACGCCTAAGACAGCGCTACAGGGAGACAGGACGGACAGCTGATCGTCCTCGCAGTGGCAGACCACATGTAACAACACCTGCACAGGATCGGTACATCCGAACATCACACCTGTGGGACAGGTACAGTATGGCAACAACAACTGCCTGAGTTACACCAGGAAAGCACAATCCCTCCATCAGTGGTCAGACTGTCCGCAATAGGCTGACAGAGGCTGGACTGAGGGCTTGTAGGCCTGTTGTAAGGCAGGTCCTCACCAGACATCACCGGCAACAATGTCGCCTATGGGCACAAACCCAAGATTGCTGGACAAGACAGGACTGGCAAAAAGTGCTCTTCACTGACGAGTCGTGGCTTTGTCTCACCAGGGGTGAGGGTCGTAAAGATTCGCGTTTATCGTAGAAGGAATGAGCATTACACCGAGGCCTGTGCTCTGGAGCGGGATCGATTTGGAGGTGAAGGGTCCGTCATGGTCTGGGGCTGTGTGTCACAGCATCATCGGACTGAGCTTGTTGTCACTGCAGGTAATCTCAACGCTATGCGTGACAGGGAAGACATCCTCCTCCCTCATGTCATAACCTTCCTACTGGTTCATCCTGACATGACCATCCAGCATGACAATGCCATCAGCCATACTGCTCGTTCTGTGCGTGATTTCCTGCAAGACAGGAATGTCAATGTTCTGCCATGGCCAGCGAAGAGCCCGGATCTCAAACCCATTGAGCACGTCTGGGACCAGTTGGATCGGAGGTTGAGGGCTAGGGCCATTCCCCTCAGAAATGTCCGGGAACTTGCAGGTGCCTTGGTGGAAGAGTGGGGTAATGTATCACAGCAAGAATGGGCAAATCTGGTGCAGTCCATGAGGAGGAGATGCACTGCAGTACTTAATGCAGCTGGTGGCCACACCAGATACTGACTGTTACTTTTGATTTTGATCCCCCTTTGTTCAGGGACACATTATTCCATTTCTGTTAGTCACATGTCTGTGGAACTTGTTCAGTTTATGTCTCAGTTGTTGAATCTTATGTTCATACAACTATTTACACATGTTAAGTTTGCTGAAAATAAACGCAGTTGACAGTGAGTTTATATGTTGCCTAACTTACTTAGTTGCTTTACTGAGTCAACCAGAGTGGATTTGATTCATTTTTTAAATAGTTTTTATCCTTTAACAAGAGAAGTCAAATTGAAATGTACATCTTTTTTTCAAATGAGCCCTGACCAAGAGAGCAGCATACATATAGTAACACACAACACAACATAAACATAACAATGAATGGACGTTAAAACAGTAGAAAGTGCATAAGAGAGCTTATAAGAGCAGGTTACACTTGTGGCTATGTGTAGGGTCAGGACTCATGAGTTTCATGTCCACGTCCAGGAATATAACCCTGGGCCCTTGCTGTAGTTTATAACTAGTTCCCAGAGTTTGACCAGGAATATAACCCTGGGCCTTGTTGTAGTTTATAACTAGTTCCCAGATTTTGACCAGGAATATAACCCTGGGCCTTGTTGTAGTTTATAACTAGTTCCCAGATTTTGACCAGGAATATAACCCTGGGCCTTGTTGTAGTTTATAACTAGTTCCCAGATTTTGACCAGGAATATAACCCTGGGCCTTGTTGTAGTTTATAACTAGTTCCCAGCGTTTGTCCTGGTCAGGTCACATGGTCAGGAAACATTCCTGACCCGTTGTTATATGTTATGCACTGTTCTGTTTCTCTAACTCTCCCGTGACTGGTTAGTTAATGTTTAACTTCCTTTGGCTGGACGAATGGGAACTGACACACCAGTTGACTGATGGAGACCCGGAATGTTCTCAGTACTCAGCGTGCCATGGGTTATACAATCCTATCTTTATTGCTCATTAAACATCTGCATATAAATCACACACGGCTCTATTTTAACAAACCTAACGCAATGGTGAATCTAAGCGCTGGCGTTAGCTCTATAGTTCCAGGGGTGGGTCAAAAATATTTTAGCTATTTTCACAGCTGTTATTTATGAGCACAAAAGCTGGTGGTGGCTCGAAAAGGCTGGGTTTTGATGAGTAAACAAGTTGTAGGTGTAACGAGGGCTTGGCCACGAACATAGTAGCCTCGCCTTGCGCTCCTTACAGGTTTCTACTTTTCCTAGTATTTTTTTTCTAGTGTTTTTGTCAAATGTTCTTACTCAGTTTGTTTCTTGCTTTACTTGATACATCTGGTAGAACTATTGGAATATGAATCCGAGCACTCACCGTCCATCCAACATTCCCGAATTCCCAGAGATGGTGAAACAATGGTCCAGCCTCTTTGTTGAGGCACCCGATGGCCTTGGAGTCCTACTGGAGAGAAGGAAATGAAGATGCCGATGGAGAGGTACATGTAGAGGGGTCTCAGTGAGATTGAGACGCCGAGCGACGGGTCCTCCATTACCGAGCATACTACTCGATGTTGAATCACTAGTGAATAAACTTGACAAACTCAGAGCGAGGATCTCCTTCTAGAAGGACATCAGATTCTGCTACATGCTCTGGTTTTCTGATAATTTCCTTTCCTCAGACATCCAAACAGATTATATACAACCAGTAGGGTATACAGTTGCTTTATTACCAATAACAAGTGGTGCGATGGGGGAAACGTACAGGAACTTGCGAGCTTCTGCGCTCCGGACTTGGAATACTTGGTCATCAAATGTCGCCCTTTTAACTTTCCGAGAGTTCTCAGGGATTATCGCCACGGCTGTGCACAACCCGCCCCAGGCTGACCCAAAAATGCTCTCAAAGATCTTCTTTGGGCCGTGAACAAACTGGAGACCGCATACTTGGAGGCAGCGTTCATTGTCACGGGGGGACACTAACAAAAGTAATTTGAGGTCCGTACTCCCCAACTACTATAAACACATTGACTGTCTAACTCCGAAATTCTACACTTGACCACTGCTATACACCTTTTTGACAGGTGTTTAAAACTTCTTGTCAATAGGGGGGCGCCATTTCGACTTTGTAAAAATTCGTTCCCAAATTAAAATGCCTCGTACTCAATTCTTGCTCGTACAATATGCATATTATTATTACTATTGGATAGAAAACACTCTCTAGTTTCTAAAACTGTTTGAATTATATCTGTGAGTAAAACAGAACTCAAGTTGCAGCTAACTTCCTGTCAGGAAGTGAGAAATCTGAAATCGGGCACTCTGTTCCAGGGTCAGTTTATTCATTTGCATGTAATCTATGAGTCGACATGCACTGCATACGATTTCCCCTAGATGTCAGTAAACAGTGAGAATTGGAATGGTGTTGCTAGGCAGATCTGAGGCCATATAAAGGCTCTTGGAACCGGGGGTGCACTCTTTTCAACGTTCGTCATGGCGCAAGACAGACCTCAGGATGGCATTCTGAAAAACTCTCGTTATAGGCCTGAGATATATCCGGCTCTGATTTTATTCGTTATAGGTGTTAAAAACATCATAATGTAGTTATTTTAAACCAAGTTATATCAGTTTATATCAGTATATTGTGATTTTTGGAATTTTCTTTGTGAATTCTTTGTGCTGCGTTATGAAGACTTGGACACGTCTGGGCCACATAGCTAATGTTTGCTGCTAATTCCTAAGTTGAAGACGACAATCTACAACTGAGCAACGATGATTCTGGACAAAGGACAACTTGCACAAGATTCTGATGGAAGCTCATCAAAAAGTAAGAACTATTTATGATGTTAATTCGTTGTTCTGTTGAAAAATGTAAAACTACGCCATTAATTTCGGTGCGGTCTCGCTTTAACGCACGCTGTATGTCTTAGTAACATTAATTTTAAAAATCTAACACAGCGGTTGCATTAAGAACTAATGTATCTTTCATTTGCTGTCCAACCTGTATTTTTTTAGTCAAGTTTATGATTAGTTATTGATTAGATTAGGTGCCTCTCCCAAGATTTCTCCCGACATTTTGTTGGCAGCTTGGCTACTATTCTCATTGTATAACCACGATTTGTGCCGCTAAATATGCACATTTTCGAACAAACAATATATGTATTGTGTTATAAGACTATCATCTGATGAAGTTTTGAGAAGGTTAGTGAAAAATAACGCTAAATTGTGTTTTCGCTGTAAAACACTTAAAGAATCTGAAATATTGTCTGAATTCACAAGATCTTTGTCTTTCATTTGCTGTACGCTGTGTATTTTTCATAAATGTTTTATGATGAGTATTTAGGTAATTCACGTTGCTCTCTGTAGTTATTCTAGTTGCTTTGGTGAGAGTTGTGATGGTGGCTGCAATGTAAAACTATGATTTATACCTGAAATATGCAAATTTTTCGAACAAAACATATGCTATACAATAAATATGTTATCAGACTGTCATCTGATGAAGTTGTTTCTTGGTTAGTGACTATTTATATCTTTATTTGGTCGAATTTGTGATAGCTACCTATGCAGGAAAAAAATGGTGGGGAAAAAAAGTTGTGTCTTTTGCTATGGTGGTTAGCTAATAGAAATACATATTTTGTCTTCCCTGTAAAACATTTTAAAAATCAGAAATGATGGCTGGATTCACAAGATGTGTATCTTTCATTTGGTGTCTTGGACTTGTGATTTCATGAACATTTTATTATATGATATACCTGTAGCTTTAGGCTAGGCTATGCTAGTCAGTTTTTTTGATGGGGGGGATCCCGGATCCGGGTTTGTGACTCGTCAGAGGTTTAAGGCCCTTTCCCGTCCTCCTTTTGCCAAATCTGACCACAACTCCATTTTTCTCCTCCCCGCCTACAGACTCGTGGGAAGTTTCGGTGGTCAGGTCGGTACTACGCTGGTTTGACCAATTAGAATCAATGCTCCGAGACTGCTTTGATCACATGGACTGGAATATATTTCAGGGCATAACATCATTTGAATATGCCGACTCAGTCACCAGATTCATAAAAAAATGTGATATCAATGTCTTTCAAAACTTACCCAAATCAAAAACCGGGGATTGATTGCAGCCTTGTTAGGAAACTGAAGGAGAGAGATGCTGCTTATAAACACGGCAAGGAGACTGGGAACAATTGTATCGTTAAACAGTACGAATACAACCGACAGTACGTAGATCGATCAAGATGGCAAGACATTGTAAGAATTAAGGGCAAAGTGTACGAGCAATTCAGCGGGTCGGACACGAAGCATATGTGGCAGGGACTTTTAACGATCAGGGGCTTCGAGACAACTTTTTCTCCCGCTTCGAGCCTAACTACTGAGTTGCTTAGGAGAGACTGAGGGCAATGAGGTTACGTGCTTACGGTCACCACGGAGGATGTATGTAAATCATTCAACCGTGTTAACCCTCGCAAGGCTGCCGGCCCTCAGAGCATGTGCAGACCAACTAGCTGTTGAGTTTCAGACATTTTCAATCTCTCTCTAGCTCAAGCTGTTATCCTAAACTGCTTCAAGATGTCCACTTTCATCCCGTGCCTACCGACCCATAGCACTCACGTCTGTCATCATGAAGTGCTTCGAGAGGCTAATCAAAGACCACCTTCTCGACACACTCAACCCGCTCCAATTCGCCTACCACCCTAACAGATTGACGGATGACGCAATCGCCATTCCACTGCACACTGCCCTCACCCACCTGGACAAGAGGAACGCATATTTGTTCATCGACCTTCAATACCATAGTGCCATCTAAGCTCATTAAAAAACTCCCAACCCTGGAAATGAACACCCTATGCAACAAGGTCCTGAACTTCCTGGACAGGGCGCCCCCGATAAGGAAGGTAGGCAACGTTACCTCCTCCACCCTGATCCTCAACACGGGGGCCCCACAAGGGTGCGTCCTCAGTTCCCTCTTAAACTCCTTGTTTACCCACGACTGTCCCGAGGGCCCTCGCAGTGTTCTACAGGAGCACTATTGAAAGCATTCGGTCAGGCTGCATCACAGCCTTGTACGTCAGCTCCACCGCCGCTGACCACAAGGCTCTACAGAGGGTGGTACTCTCAGTCGAATGCACCATTGGGTGCTCACTGCTTGCCCTCCAGGACACCAGGTGTTACAGGAAGGCCAAGAAGATCATCAAGGACCTCAGCCAACCGAGCCAAGGCCTGTTCTCCCCGCTTCCATCACTCAGATGCGGATATTATAGGAGTATCATGGCAAAACTGGTCAGACTGGTCAATAGTTTCTACCCCCAGACCATTAGGCTGCGGAATAGCACCTAGGCAGCTACCTGCACTCCTGTCCCCTTCCTACCCCCTGGACTTCATACTCCTCCCCACTTGCTGCTCCCCCTATGGATATTCTACCACTACCCCACCTCCCCCTCCCAAATTACCCTGCGCCCACCCCTCAATGGACATTTATCTTTGTTACAGTTGAAAAAATGTATCTATACACTCACCGGACAGTTTTAGGTACAGCCATCTAGTACCGGGTTGAACCCCCCTTTCCCTCCAGAACAGCCTGAATTTTTCGGAGCATGGATTCTACAAGTCGGAAACGTTCCACAGGGATGTTGGTCCTTGCTGACGCGATGACATCAAGTAGTTGCTGCAGATTAGACAAAGGTACACCACTGCCACCAGCTTGTACCGTTGACCACAGGTAGGATGGGTCTATGGACTCAAGCTGCTTATGCCAAATCCTGACTCTGCCATCAACATGAGGCAACAGGAACTTGGATTCGTCAGACCAGGTGTTGTTTTTTCACTCAGCGTTGGTAATCGCATGCCCCCTGGAGCTGCTTCTTCTTATTTTGAACTGATAGGAGTTCAATCTAGTATGGTCGTCTGCTGTAATAGCCGATCCGTGACAAGGATTGATGAGTTGTGCATCCCAAGATGGCGTTCCCCAAACCACTGTTGTACTGTGCTGCTATTTGTCTGTTTGTGGCCCGCTTGTTAGCTTGCCCGATTTTGACATTATCCTTCGACCTCTCTCATCAACAAGCTGTTGTGGACCACAGAACTGCCACTGACTGGATATTTTTAGTTTGTCGCAGCATTCTCGGAAAACCCAAGACACTGTCGTGCATGAAAAGCCCAGGAGGGCAGCCGTTTCTGAGATACTGGATCTGGCGTGCCTGGCACTGACGATCATACCACGCTTAAAGTAGTTTAGGTCAGTAATTTTACCCATTCTAATATTTAATCGAACAGTAACTGAATGCCTCGATGAATGTCTGCCTGCTTTGTGAAGAAATCCACAGCCACGTGACTCTGTAGGAGCAATACATTTTTGTGAACGTGGTGGTGTACCTAATAAAATGGTCAACGAGTGTACACTACCGGTCAAAAGTTTTAAAACACCTACTCATTCAAGGGTTTTTCTTAATTTTTAATTATCTACAGTCGTGGCAAAAGGTTTTGAAGAATGACACAAATATTAATGTCCACAAAGTTTGCTGCTTCAATGTCTTTAGATATTTTTGTCAGATGTTACTATGGAATACTGAAGTATTATTACAAGCATTTCATAAGTGTCAACGGCTTTTATTGACAATTACATGAAGTTGATGCAAAGAGTCAATATTTGCAGTGTTGACCCTTCTTTTTCAAGACCTCTGCAATCCGTCCTGGCATGCTGTCAGCTAACTTCTGGGCCACATCCTGACTGATGGCAGCCCATTCTTGCATAATCAATGCTTGGAGTTTGTCAGAATTTGTGGGTTTTTGTTTGTCCATCCGCCTCTTTGAGGATTGACCACAAGTTCTCAATTGGATTAAGGTCTGGGGAGTTTCCTGGCCATGGACCCAAAATATCAATGTTTTGTTCCCCGAGCCACTTAGTTATCACTTTTGCCTTATGGCAAGGTGCTCCATCATGCTGGAAAAGGCATTGATCGTCTCCAAACTGTTCCTGGATGGTTGGGAGAAGTTGCTCTCAGAGGATGTGTTGGTACCATTCTTTATTCATGGCTGTGTTCTTAGGCAAATTTGTGAGTGAGCCCACTCCCTTGGCTGAGAAGCAACCGCACACATGAATGGTCTCAGGATGCTTTACTGTTGGCATGACACATGACTGATGGTAGCGCTGACCTTGTCTTCTCCGGACAAGCTTTTTTCCGGATGCCCCAAACAATCGGAAAGGGGATTCATCAGAGAAAATTACTTTACCCCAGTCCTCAGCAGTCCAATCCCTGTACCTTTTGCAGAATATCAGTCTGTCCCTGATGTTTTTCCTTGAGAGAAGTGGCTTCTTTGCTGCTCTTCTTGACACCAGGCCATCCTCCAAAAGTCTTCGCCTCACTGTGTGTGCAGATGCTGCCATTCCTGAGCAAGCTCTGAGCAAGCTCTGTACTGGTGGTGCCCCGATCCTGCAGCTGAAACAACTTTAGGAGACGGTCCTGGCGCTTGCTGGACTTTCTTGGGCGCCCTGAAGCCTTCTTCACAACAATTGAACCGCTCTCCTTGTAGTTCTTCATGATCCGATAAATGGTTGATTTAGGTGCAATCTTACTGGCAGCAATATCCTTGCCTGTGAAGCTCTTTTTGTGCAAAGCAATGATGACGGCACGTGTTTCCTTACCGGTAACCATGGCCGACAGAGGATGAACAATGATTCCAAGCACCACCCTCCTTTTGAAGCTTCCAGTCTGTTATTCAAACTCAATCAGCACGACAGAGTGATCTCCAGCCTTGTCCTCGTCAACACTCACACCTGTGTTAACTTCTTATGGCTGCAGAGGCAGTATTGAGTAGCTTGGATGAAAGTTGCACAGAGGTGTCCAGAGTAAACGGCCTGCTCCTCAGTCACAGTTGCTAATATATGCATATTATTATTAGTATTGGATAGAAAACACTCTGACGTTTCTAAAACTGTTTGAATTATGTATGTGAGTATAACAGAACTCATATGGCAGGCAAAAACCTGAGAAAAAATCCAAACAGGAAGTGGAAATTATTAGGCTGGTCGTTTTTCAACTCATCGCCTATTGAAAACACTAGGATATCAAATGAAAAGTATTTATATAGCCCTTCTTACATCAGCTGATATCTCAAAGTGCTGTACAGAAACCCAGCCTAAAACCCCAAACAGCAAGCAATGCAGGTGTAGAAGCACGGTGGCTAGGAAAAACTCCCTAGAAAGTGCCAGTGCCTCAGCCCCTGTAATAGGGTTAGAGGCAGAGAATCCCAGTGGAGAGAGGGGAACCGGCCAGGCAGAGACAGCAAGGGCGGTTCGTTGCTCCAGAGCTTTTCCGTTCACCTTCACACTCCTGGGCCAGACTACACTCAATCAAATGACCTACTGAAGAGATGAGTCTTAAGTAAAGACTTAAAGGTTGAGACCGAGTCTGCATCTCTCACATGGGTAGGCAGACCATTCCATAAAAATGAAGCTCTATAGGAGAAGGTCCTGCCTCCAGCTGTTTGCTTAGAAATTCTAGGGACAATTAGGGGTCCTGCGTCTTGTGACCGTAGCCTACTTGTAGGTATGTACGGCAGGACCAAATAGGAAAGATGGGTAGGAGCAACTTTATGTAATGCTTTGTAGGTTAGCAGTAAAACCTTGAAATCAGCCCTTGCCTTAACAGGAAGCCAGTGTAGGGAGGCTAGCACTGGAGTAATATGATAAAAATGTATCGTTCTAGTCAGGATTCTAGCAGCCGTATTTAGCACTAACTGAAGTATTAGTGCTTTAGCCGGGAAGTAGAGCATTGCAGTAGTCTAACCTAGAAGTAGAAAATGCTTGGATTAATTTTTCTGTATAATTTTTGGACAGAAAGTTTCTGATTTTTGCAATGTTACGTAGATGGAAAAAAGCTGTCCTTGAAACAGTCTTGATATGTTCGTCAAAAGAGAGATCAGGGTCCAGAGTAACGCCGAGGTCCTTCAGTTTTATTTCAGACGACTGTACAACCATCAAGATTAATTGTCAGATTCAACAGAAGATGTTTGTTTCTTGGGACCTAGAACAAGCATCTCTGTTTTGTCCGAGTTTAAAAGTAGAACTTTTGTAGCCATCCACTTCCTTATGTCTGAAACACAGGCTTCTAGCGAGGGCAATTTTGGGGCTTCACCATGTTTCATTGAAATGTACAGCTGTGTGTCATCCGCATAGCAGTGAAAGTTAACATTATGTTTTCGAATGACATCCCCAATTGGTAAAATATATATAGTGAAAACAATAGTGGTCCTAAAACGGAACCTTGATGAACACCAAAATTTACAGTTGATTTGTCAGAGGACAAACCATTCACAGAGACAAACTGATATCTTTCCGACAGATAAGATCAAAACCAGGCCAGAACTTGTCCGTGTAGACCAATTTGGGTTTCCAATTTCTCCAAAAGAACGTGGTGATCGATGGTATCAAAAGCAGCACTAAGGTCTAGGAGCACGAGGACAGATGCAGATCCTTCGTCTGACGCCATTAAAAGGTCATTTACCACCTTCATAAGTGCAGTCTCGATGCTATGATGGGGTCTAAAACCAACTGAAGCATTTCATTTACGTTGTTTGTCTTCAGTGAATTTCTGCGCAACAGATTTTTCAATTTTTTTTGAGAGGAATGGAAGATTCGATATAGGCCGATTTTTAGTTTTTGATATTTTCTGGGTCAAGGTTTGGCTTTTTCAAGAGAGGCTTTATTACTGCCACTTTTAGTGACTTTGGTGCACATCCGGTGGATAGAGAGCCGTTTATTATGTTAGGAGGGCCAAGTACAGGTAGCAGCTCTTTCAGTAGTTTAGTTGGAATAGGGTCCAGAATGCAGCTTGAAGGTTTAGATGCCATGATTATTTTCATCATTGTGTCAAGAGATATAGTACTAAAACACTTGAGTTTCTCCCTTGATCCTAGGTCCTGGCAGAGTTGTGCAGACTCAGGACAACTGAGCTTTGGAGGAATACACAGATTTAAAGAGGAGTCTGTAATTTGCTTTCTAATCTTTTCCTCTAAGAAGTTCATGAATTTATTACTGCTGAAGTATCAAAAATACATTTTGGATTGTTCCTATTTTCCTCAATTAAGTTGTAAAAAAAATAGGATGATCGAGCAGCAGTGAGGGCTCTTCGATACTGCACGGTACTGTCTTTCCAAGCTAGTTGGAAGACTTCCAGTTTGGTGTGGCGCCATTTCCGTTCCAATTTTCTGGAATCTTGCTTCAGAGCTCGGATATTTTCTGTATACCAGGGAGCTAGTTTCTTATGACATGTTTTTAGGGGTGCAACTGCATCTAGGGTATTGCGCAAGGTTAAATTGAGTTCCTCAGTTAGGTGGTTAACTGATTTTTGTCCTCTGAAGTCTTTGGGTAGGCAGAAGGAGTCTGGAGGGGCATCAAGGAATCTTTGGGTCGTCTGAGAATTTATAGCATGACTTTTGATGCTCCTTGGTTGGGGTCTGAGCAAAAGGATGCTTTTTGAAGATATATTTTGATTTGTTTAACACTATGGTTACATGATTGTATTATTTCGTAGTTTTGATCTCTTCATCTATTATTCTACAATGTAGAATAGTAAAAACAAAGAAAAACCTTTGAATGAGTAGGCGTTCTAAAACTTTTTTCCGGTAGTGTATATTTATTAATTGTTTTTTCACTCACTTCCCCCCCTGCTGCTCCCCCCAAGAACACTTACCCTGTCCCCAATGGACATTTATCATTTCTACAGTTGTAAATGTGTATATTTATTTTTGTTTCATTCACTTCTCTTTGCTTTTGACCTGCACTGTTGGAGTCCGTAGCATAAGAATTTCACTGTACCCTGTGCATGTGACTAATATTCTCATGGAATTGATTCAAAAACTCTTAAATAGTTGCTATATCGGCTAATTGATCATTACGGCGTAGCTTGTTGCCCAGTAAAGGAGTGGGACAATTACCATGGAAGTAATGGTTGAGTCTTATTCGATGGATGTCAAATTATGCTCTCTGTCAGTTGCATAATTTTTTATAAAACCTTTGCGGCATCCCATAGAGTCCAAGGGTTGTTGACTGAATTTGTATTGATCATTATGAATTAATTTAGTTCAATATGAAATTGATCACAGAATGTAGGATTTTGTAGTATTGAAACGCCATCTTGTGGCTCTTTTAGCAGATTCTGACATTTTGAAGTTGGCACTAGTAAGCGTGATGGTCGGACAAGCTCATATGTCACGTTTTCTTGATGAAATAAAATAGAGGTGTAGATAAGTATAAAATAGATTTGTGTGAAAGATTTATACCTGTTTTAAGTAAAAAAGTGTACTCCTTTGCTTATGGATTTTGTGCCCGCCATGCATCAATGAGGTTGTAATCAGAGAGTATATGCTGGAGAGCCTTGGTTGCATGTGGATTGTAGTTTGTCTTATTACATTTGTCCCACATGTCATTCATGTCTGTCCCAATAACCAGATGGAAATTAGTTAATCAGAACAATATGCTGTTCAGAGAATCCAAAAATGGAGTATCATATGAATTTGGACCATACATATTAATAAATGAAATGCTCTTTCCACTATGGATACATTTCAGGAAATTGATTATGCGTTCTTGGTCTTCCCCTTTACCCAGGAAGGTAATTACTTCTGTACCATTATGATTACACCTTTAATTTTATTTGGGGCTGAGTGAAAAAGCAGAACGTTTTTACAAATAGTTCTTTATTTTATGTTTGTCCTTTTGAAGCAGGTGTGTTTCTTGTAACATTTTCTATATCAATATGGTTTCTTGCTTGGCTATCAAGACAGCTGGAACCTTTAATAGGTGGGTTTAGGCCTTTCAAAATCAAAGAGAGAATAGTTAGCGTTGCCATTGTTAGAAAAAGCTAAAGTACTATTAATGATGTAATTGTTATCTTTCGTGTTGTTAATGCCACGGATGTGAAACGAAAACAAAGGGATTCCCACCCATTGGTCGTTCCCCACCCAGAAATGCCTTCATGGTGACGAGCGGCGGCTATGCTTGGTTTTTAATTAAATGAAACGAAATGGGGGGGGGGGGATAAAACATGAGTTATGTTTCTAAATAACAAGGTTTACGGGCACATTAAAACACACCTCTTGTTCCAGGTGCAAATGGGCACTGTGCGTCACAGCTGGATAGGCAGCACTTCCATTTAATCCATGCCATAAACAACTAGTTGGTCTTGAATATCCCCTCCAGCACATACAGCAATTGTCACTTTAGTATGTGTTTATAAGGACACACCTCAGATATTGCCAACACTACCACCTCAGCGCAAGCATTTAAGACAGGTAAATTACGAATCCTGGCGCTAGGGTTTGAAAATTGGAGATCGGTGGCTTTAAGAGTGCTGGCTTGACACTAGCCGAGAATAGAGCCCTCAGGCTCAAACTATTGTGACAAGAGTCCCACACCTGGTTACCCCACATCACTGGGAATCAGAGCCAGAATGGGATAGAGAGGGAAGGAGGGAGGGAAAGAGAAGGGGTGGAAGCTCGCGACACTAGTGAGGTTCAGTTTAAGTATTTTTGATATGCAAAATGCGCTTATATCCGTAACTCTTGAGGTACTGTCTGACCTCTCAGATAGGATAAGAACAGTACATTCCTTCCAAATGACCATGGGTAAAAAAAGAAAGAAGAAGTTAAAAGGGTCATTTTAATTTCAGTTGTGGTCCTGTGAGGGAGAAGGCACACAAACTTGGCTGTGGTTCACTAGTAAGTAACAATGCTCTTCCAGTATGTGGCCTGTGTTGTTAGCATCCTGCTAGTGGTTATATATTGGTTATTTTATCGGCCTTTCAGCAACAGGCCTGGGTCCTGTGTTGGCTATGTCACTTATTGTGACTTGAAAGTACCCAGTGGGCTCCCGAGTGGTGAAGCGGTCTAAGGCACTGCTAGAGGCGTCACTACAGACCCTGGTTAGATTCCAGGCTGTATCACAACCGGCCTTGATTGGGAGTCCCATAGGGCGGCGCACAATTGGCCCAGTATCGTCCGGGTTTGCCCGGGGTAGGCCGTCATTGTAAATAAGAATTTGTTCTTAAGTTCTTAACCGACTTGCCGAGTTAAATAAAAGGTCAAATGAAAATAGTGTTACCACATGGTTTCTGTAGATGTCCTGTGAATACCAAGGGACATACAGTAGGACTGTAGAATAATACTGTATTAATGTCTTTAACACTGCTGAACACTGCTGTATACCGTAGCCAAGCCAATCGATCCCGTCTCCAGGTGGAGGTAAAGCGTCAAGTAAATGTCTGGAGGTGAAGGGGTTTATTGAACCTCATTATGCTCCTAACAGTGTTTCTATTGATCTCTCAGCTGTAGCTACTATAGTGGCTGTTCACAAACTGCTTATTGTCCCCAGACACTAGCCTGGATACACACTGAATTGGTACATTTCACTGATATTGTGAAGTGAATTAGAGCAGTTCGGATACAGGCTACCCGGACACACATTTTAGATTCTGTTGTCACATTTTATATACAGGTCAACAAATGTTTAGGACAAACCATCAGATAAGGTCATAAGGGCAGTATAGGGTGGGTGAGACATTCCATACACTTCCTATGTTTTCCCAGAGGCCCACTGGTTTTCCTCTTGTTTTTATACTGTACATGTACAACAAAGTGGGATTCATTTAGTAACAGAAGCAGCATGGTGCTCTGATCATTGAGAATAAGTGGTGTGGTTGGGTTGTCACTCGGCCATACCCGAAACGCAGCTAACAGGACAGGATGTGGTCAGAGAGGGTGTCTGTCTGGAATAGACTAGTGTGTGTGCCTGCATGCCAGAGTCATGGGAATAGGGTGTTAGGCAGGGAAAAGGGTAGCACCATTAGAGCTGTATGGCCAATACGATGATGACATGCTATCATAGGATTACCTCAAAAGGCAGAGTTTGCTTTTTGGAAAGTATTTTAACAGAGTCTCCTGACTATGGGATATAAGTTGCATTTAGGCACAGATCTAAGATCAGCTTTCCCTCACCAAATCCTAACCTTAACCATTAAAAAAACTGTCATTAGATCATGTCTAGGAGCCACATCACCCTACTTCTGGGCCCCAGAGCAGACAGTCTGTCCGTCTGGTACCCCCTGTGTGGTGGGACGCTGGTTATGCGGGGGTGGCAGTTCAACAGTGACAGGACTGTCAGGCTACCAACGGTGTAGACCCTCATCTCCAGCCCACCACACACAGCTCTCTTTCTGCCCCTTAATATTTCCCTCTCTCTTTCTCCCTGTGTCTCATTATCTCTCTTTCTACTCTCCCTCATCTATCCCAAAGCCTTTCTCCTCTCAACTCTCTTCCTGGTGAGAACACAAAGCTACAATCGATAGGAGTTATAGATTGGTAATGTTTGTTTTGGGGGAGAAATGTAATGGAAAACAGGAACATGGATCGGTGGCAGCTAGAAAGCCGGTGATGACGAATGCCGCCCGAACAAGAAGAGGCACCAACTTCGGCGGAAGTCATGACAGTTATTTTTCAAAATGTGGAAAAGGGGAAGGTGTCTGAAAACGTTCCGAATGCACTGTATTTCTGTCAGTGTATTTGAGAATTTTCAAATACTTTCCAAGTGTATTTCCAAGTACATTCAAATATTCAACTACTTGTCTTTTCAGAATGATATATGATAATGATAATAATAATATGCATATTGTACGAGCAAGAATAGAGTACGAGGCCATTTAAATTGGGCACGATTTTCCCCCAAAGTGTAAATAGCGCCCTCTATCCTCAACAGGTTAAGTGCCTTGCTCAAGGGCAGAACGACAGATATTTACCTTGTAGGCTCGGGAATTCAATCCAGCAACGCTCCTACCCGCCAGGCTACCTGCCGCCATTATGTAATAATATTTGTTTCAGTTGAAGTCGGAAGTTTACATACACTTAGGTTGGAGTCATTAAAACTAATTTTATCCTAGAGATTAACGTACTTTGGTGCGAAAAGTCCAAATCAATCCCAGAACAACAGCAAAGGACCTTGTGAAGATGCTGGAGGAAACTGGTACAAAAGTGTCTATATCCACAGAAAACAAGTCCTATATCTACATAATCTAAAAGGCCGCTCAGCAAGGAAGAAGCTACTGCTCCAAAACCGCCATAAAAAAAAAGACTACCATTTGCAACTGCACATGGGGCCAAAGATCGTACTTTTTGGAGAAATGTCCTCTGGTCTGATGAAACAAAAATAGAACTGTTTGGCCATAATGACCATCATTAAGTCTGGAGGAAAAAGGGGGACGCTTGCAAGCCGAAGAACACCTTCCCAACCGTGAAGCGGGGGTGGCAGCATCATGTTGTGGGGGTGCTTTGCTGCAAAGTCAAGGTATTGGAGTGGCCATCACAAACCCCTGACCTCAATCCTCTAGAAGATTTGTAGGCAGAACTGAAAAGTGTGTGTGAGCAAGGAGGCCTACAAACCTGACTTAGTTACACCAGCTCTGTCAGGAGGAATGGGCCAAAATTCACCCAACTTATTGTGGGAAGCTTGTGGAAGGTTACCTAAAATGTTTGACCCTAGTTAAACAATTTAAAGGCAATGCTACCAAATACTAATTGAGTATATGTAAACTTCTGACTGGGAATGTGATGAACAAAATAAAAGCTGAAATAAATCATTCTCTATACTATTTTTCTGACATTT
Organism: Salvelinus fontinalis; assembly: GCF_029448725.1. NCBI lineage: Eukaryota > Metazoa > Chordata > Actinopteri > Salmoniformes > Salmonidae > Salvelinus > Salvelinus fontinalis. The sequence goes on from NC_074690.1 coordinate 42,583,785, forward strand.
CACATTCTTAAAAAAAGTGGTGATCCTAACTGACCTAAGACGGGGAAAGTTTACTAGGATTAAATGTCAGGAATTGTGAAAAACGGAGTTTAAATGTATTTGGCTAAGGTGTATGTAAACTTCCGACTTCTACTGTATGTATGTAATGAATAATAACCTGAACAACAGCTTGTTAAAGTCTTTTAGTCTTGATCCTAATAATCTAGTAGGCCTACTTGGTAAACAGTCTAGGAATTCCTTCTCTCTCAGAGCAATGTGTTTTTTTGTTGCTTCAACAGCTCCTAAGTGGCTCATAAGTAGAGTCCACAAAACACTGTAGGCTGATAGAATCAACAGAACTTAAATAAACCTTTTCTATCTTTCTAAACTTTAGAATGATGTGAGGCATACCAGGCAGTCTGTCATTGGAATAGAGTTCTCTAGAATCAATGTAGGTCCTAAGAGCCAATTCAGAATGCAGAAATCCTTGAGTTTTGGGTTTTCTGTTGATTTAGCCGTTTTTAGCGTGACATATCGTCTTTGGTAACAAGATACCCCCACAATGGAGCTTGGCTGTTTGTGGAGTCTTGGCTCAAATACAAATGCTTTGTAGTGAACTTTGTTCTATCGAATGGAGAAGTAACGTGTGTGTGTGTGTGAACTTAAGAGGGCCTTCAGCCAGAGAGGGAAAGGGAAAATTAATGTTTCTGGGCTACCTGAAGAGACTGTCTGAGCAGCTGTAATGATAGTGTGTTCCTACTGTCTGAAAACAGG